>NC_141544.1:97297774-97560274 GCF_021556685.1 Rattus norvegicus
AGCCTCAATTAAATGTTGTCCTCATAAGAGTTGCTGTAGACATGGTGTCTGTTCACGGCAACAAAACCCTAAGATACTGGTGATGCCATATTATCAAGGGATAAATAACTAATGACGTTTTTAATATTTTTAATATACCAGTGTCTTAGGGTCTTGCTGCTGTGAGCAGACACCTGTAATGCCATATCAAAAATATCATTAGTTATCCCTTCAGTTAACTCTAACTGTGGCTTCTTCTCAGCCTTCACAGTCATTACAGAATGGTTGTAAAATATTAGCCAGTGGTACAAGTTGGTACAGTGTGGCTGTCATCAGTAACTCCCACCTTATGTCTCTTCTTGGTCTTCTAGAATACCTTTGCAAGTATGCAATCCCATGCCTGATAGGGATCTCGAGATCTTTTGGACGTTACAGCAATTCAGAAGAATCTCTCCTCTCAAAGCTTTTTCCCAAAGTCCCTCCTCATTCCCTGAGAATCCCCGAAGAGCTAGAAGGTGTCCGAAGGCGTTCCTTTAATGACTTCCGCTCCATCCTGCCCAGCAACCTGCTGACTGTCTGTCAGGAGGGCACACTGAAGAGGAAAACCAGCAGTGTGTCCAGCATCTCTCAGGTGAGGTGGACTTGGGGAGAAGAACCAGTAAGCATCCATGCAAAGAAAATGGCAAATGTGTATGGTTTGAGGTTCTCATTAGGATTCTCTTGTTATAATAAAAAGGTTTGTCGTCCCCCTCTTTTTTTTCTGTATTTAAGAAAGGGTCTCACACTAGAGCCCAGACTAAGTCACTCTGTAACCCAGATGGCCTAGAACTTGTTGGTCCCCTTTCCTCATCCTCCTGAGTGCTAGTATTTCGATGTGAGTCACCACACTTGCTTAAGACTGATCCCATTTAAGGCTTTTTTGTTTGTTTATTTTTTAAATTGGGATAGAGGCTCATTCTACAGTCTTGGATGGCCTCAAACTTGGACAGATCCTCCTGCCTCACCCTCCCCAGTGTTTGGATTCCAAGGATGCACCAGCACACTTGGCTTTTTAAAATCATTTGTTGTAGTTCCAGAGATGAACTCCTTGGGCTTTATGTGTGTGTTTTAGAGGATCTTGCTACACACATGCTGGCCTCACATACACACTCTGCCTCTGCCTCCTAAGTTCTGAGAGCGTGGGGGGTGCTGCCACACAGGCTTCTTTTCAGGATTTGTCAGTGACTTCATAGTTGGAGAATGGTTTGTGGCCAAACTTTGTTCCTGGTGGTTTGTTTTTAATTTCCTTTGTTGGGGGGAGATGGTGGGGATTTTTGTTTGTTTGTTTGTTTGTTTGTTTGTTTTTTAGAGACTTGTAGCCCAGGCTGGCCTCAGAGTTGCTGTGATAATGAGCTTGAACACCATCCTCCTGCTTCTCTCACTCTAGTGCTAGGCTAGGCTCATACACATGCCACTTTAGGCAGCTCTAGGGATATGTATCAGCCAGGGCTGTCCAGAGGAGCAGAAGGGGCAGAATGACTCTGTGCACATTAGAAAGGGGATTTATTAGAGTGACTTTCAAGCTGTGGTCCAGCTAGTCCAACAGCAGCTGTTTACAAACAGAAGGCCCCAAAATCTAGTAGTTTTTTAAGAGCCTGAGACTGGATGTTGCAGCTTGGCTTTCATGTATCTGTGGCTTCAGAATCCTGAAGAAGTAGCCTCTAATGCCAGGGAAGGAATGGACACAGCAGCAAGAGTGAAAGCAAACAAGCAAGAGCCAGTTTCTTCCCCCATGTCCTTTACACACGCTGCCCCAGAAGGTGTAGCCCAAATTAAAGATGATGGGCCTTCCCATTTCAAATGATTTAGTTAGTGGGGAAAACCCCTCATGGATGTACCCAGCGTCTTGGATTGTAGTTGACTCCAGATAGTCCAGTTGGCAACCAAGACCAGCCACCACCTATATAGGAAACTGTCACTTTATCAGCTGGCTACACCACCATCGCCCAGACTCCATTCTGAGATAGTTGGGGCCAGTAAGCATGTGATTCAGAGGCACCTACGCTACAGCTCACAGCCATCTTTAACTCCAGTTCCAGGGCTTTCAGCCTCGTCTGCCTTCCTGGGACAGTAGTCACATGTGTGGTTCACTCAGACATACATGCAGATGAAATAGCCATGCATACAAAGAAATTGAATAAAAATTAAAATTTTGACGAAAAAATAGTATGCAATTGGGAGCTGGGATGAAGGCTGGTTTGTAAGTTCTTGCTTTGTAAGCATGAGAACAGGAGTCCAGTGTCCAGAACTCAAGAAAACTACTGAGTGTTTGTAGTGTACACTTGTAATCCCAGCACAGGGGAATACTGAGCTGGATGGATAATTGGTAAGCTTCAGGCCAATGTAAGACCTGCCTCAAAGGAAATGGATAGCCTTGCAGCAGATAATAACTGAGGTTGTCCACTACCCTCCACATACCCCATACACACGAGTATACTTACATGAAGCATCCACATAAATATATGCACATATGTACCAGCAAAATATATAATCGGGGCTCAAAGTTAAGTGTGCTTACGTTTCTTACATATGACCTGGGCTCAGCTAGGACCTATGTCAGGTGACTCACTACAATCCCAGGGAATCCAATTGTCTCTTATGGCTTCCAAAAGCTCCTTTCTATACATAGTGCAGCTAAACTCAGGCAGGTACACATCTACACATAGAAATAATGAATAAATTTTTAAAAAAATTGTTGTCTTTGAAAAATAAAACAGTGTATAATTGAGCTTGGCTTGGTAACATATGCCTTTATTCGATAAGCTGCACCAGGAGAATCACATTTGAGGCTAGATGGTAAAACAGTGTTTCATTTTTAAAGAAAGTATATATTGGATGGAGAGGTGGCTCGGCGGTTAAGAGACTGGCAGCCCTTCCAGAGGACCGATGTTCAACTTACAGCACCACATGGCAGCTCACAGCTGTCTAGAACTCCAGTTTCAGGGTCTTTGACACCATCACACAGATATATGCAGAGCCATGAAACGTAGATAAGTAATAAATAAAGTGGCATCACTTTGAGGAGTGAGGTGTGGCTTCATCCATATGACTCTGGGGTTCTGTAGCTAGCACCGTTCTCCTTAACCTCACATGCACACATGTGGAAAAAGGAAAACACAAAGTATTAAGAAAAATTCAGCTCTAGATGGGTGTGGGGTTGCACATCTGTAATCCCAACACTCAGGAAACAGAGGACAGCCTGGCTCGCATAGCAAATTCCAGTCTGGCCTTTGCTAGTTAGTAAGGCTTTGTCTCTCCAAAGGTGGGAGGAAGATTCAGCTCAGCAAATAAATACAAAATATATAGTTAGTCTGATGAGAGAATATACAGCACAAAATGCTGTAGTAGCAGTAGACTTCTGCAGGGAAATAAGGTGTTGACACTGACTGCAAGTATGCACGTTAGGTTGGTAGAGACCTGTACTGAGGTGAGGGATTGGGTTCCCAGCAGCCGTTTTTGATCTCTACCCTCTGATTTTTCAGGTTAGCCCAGAACGTGGCATGCCCCCTCCCAGCTCCCCTGGAGGATCTGCTTTTCACTATTTTGAAGGTAGGTTTCACCTTGGTACCAGTATTGATCTAGTATCAGACAAGAGGTTCACAGTGATTTCTTATGATGTTAAGGATGCTGGGACTGACCCTCTGTTATCATGCATTTAGAGTGGTGAGCTTTTATTCTTCTTTCCATTTAATTTCTTCCTACTCACCCCAGCGTGTGTGTGTGTGTGTGTGTGTGTGTGTGTGTGTGTGTGTGTGTGTGTCTGTGTGTGTATGTGCCCAAAGGTCAGATTTTGGGGAGTTGGTTCTCTTTCTGGATCATGGAATTCAGGGATCACACTTCAATTGTCAAGCGTGGATTTTTACCCATTTCAAACTCCCTGTCTGTTGCTGGCTGGCACCCCTCCTTCGTGCCAGTGTTGTGCCACCAGATTTTGTCTGGCCTCATCCTGCTTCTGTGCTTTCCTACTGAAAAGTCAAACAGGTTCCTAGGTTCTTGGTAGATTGAGCTGCATTTATTTTACTTACTTATTTTTGTGGTGTTGGGGATTTGATTCATACACTCTTCCACTGGGCTATTTTCCAGTCGCTTTGTTTATTGTGAGATGTGGTCTTAGAGTAGCCCGTGCTAACTGGGAACTCGAAGTCTTTCTGGATCACCCTTCCAAATAGCTGGAATGATAGATATGTCACCACTTTGGGCTGTCTGTCATCGTTTAACATGGCAGTATTAGACTTGCTTATTTTCTAATCATAGTTTTCCAGTGTATCTGACACCTGGGACCACTATGGGCACTTGCATTCATGCATATAATTGAAATCATGGGGCTGGAGAGATGGCTCAGAGGTTAAGAGCACTGGCTGCTCTTCCAGAGGTCCTGAGTTCAAATCCCAGCAACCACATGGTGGCTCACAACCATCTGTAAAGAGATCTGGTGCCCTCTTCTGGTGTGTCTGAAGAGAGCTACAGTGTACTTACATATAATAAATAAATAAATCTTTAAAAAAAATCATAAAATTTTTTTAAAAATTGACTTTTTGATCCATCATTTGCTTTGGGGGGTCTATATTTATTCTTGTGTGATTTTTTTTCAGAGAGGAGTAAAGTTAACATCTGCCTTAGTCACTGTTTATTGCTGTGAAGAGATACCAGGCAACTTATAAAAAAAAGTGTTTAGGAGCTGGAGAGGAGGCTCAGTGATTAGAGCACTTGTTGCTCTTGCAGAGGACCTTGGTTCAATTTCTAGAACTCACATTGTAGCTCACAGCCATTTGTAATCTCGGTTTTAGGGAATCCAGGAGGCACACACGTGGTGTACATATGTGCATGCTTGCAAGATGTCTGTACACATGAAACAAACATCTATACACATGAAAGAAACATTCGTACACATGAAACAAATCTAAAAGAAAGATTAAGGAAGGGAAGGAAGGAAGGAAGGGAGGGAGGAAGGAAGGAAGGAAGGAAGGAAGGAAGGAAGGAAGAAAAAAAAAGAAAGTATTTAATTGCAGGCTTGTTTAGTTTCAGAGATTGAGTTCATGACCATCAGGAAGGCAGTGGGCAGGCAGGCATTAAGGTAGAACAGTAACTAAGAGCTTACATCCTGATCTGAAAAGATAGAAGAAGGCAGAAAGAGACACAGAGAAAGACAGAGAGACTGGGCCTGGTATGGCCTTTGATACACGCTTCCTAATCCTTCCAAACAGTTCTACCAACTGGGGACCAAGCCTATGGAGGCCATTCCCATTCAAACCAGCACAGGCCCCAATCTGGAGCAGGACTGAAAGCCCGAAGAAGGACTCATTCAACTTAATCTTAATAAGTAAAATAAGTTTATTATAAGGTACTTCTGAACAGTGACAATTAAAGACAGCTACATTTTCCTGCCCGCCTAAGTTCCTAGCTTTAAATGTGTGTAACTCCACAGCCAAACTGGTAAAAGCCTGAGTTCAAAACGCTATCTAGTGTGGAAATAATAGAGATGATTCGGAATAAGGCACGAATTAGAGCCAGGTCCTAGGAAGGTTATGTTCTTAGGTTACCCCAACCCTACCCTACCAGTGACTCTGCTGCTCCTGGCAAATGCTGCTACTGTGGTTTGTTTTGTCTGACACGTAGAACAACTAAATAGTTCCTAAGGTTAGGACCTAGGGGATTAAATCACTATGTTTACTAATACACTGGTGATAGATAGGTGCTTAGTTTATTTTGAAAATTTTCTCTCTTATTTTTCTTTGTTGACTTCTTTTTAAATATTTTTTATTTAATTATTTTAGAGTTTCATTCTGTAACTCAGGGTGGCATAGACAGGCCTCCCCTCTACCTGTGTCTTCCAAGGGTTGGGTGTGTGTGTGTGTGTGTGTGTGTGTGTGTGTGTGTAATTTTATTGGCCTGGAAATTGCTATGTGGTATAGGCTGCCCTCAAACTCTGACTCCTTCTGCCTTAGCCTCCCCAGTTTGGGGATTTAAAGTGTGTCCCACCACACAACTTGTGGCTTCCATCTGAAGCATTTTGGAAGTGACAATTGAGTGGTGTTAAGTATGTTCTTAATACTGTGTATCATTTGCATCCAGAACTCTTATCTTATAAAACCACAAGGCCCCATTTCCTTCTACCTAGTTCTTGTCAACCCACTTTTCTATCTTTGATATGAGCTCTCTAACAGTTCTGTAGAAATGAGCTCATGCAGGACCTGCCTTTTTGTGGATGGCTTACATTAATTATTCCAACTTTGCAACTTATATGTTTTTATTCTAATTTTGGTAGTAAAACATCTTTGGGAACACTATGAACCTTAAATTTTCTTATCTCTCAGCTTTGAAAAGAAATAATTCTATCCTCTTTTTATTCCAAATTAAGTTTTATTGTCTGGGTTAAAAAAATAGGATCATATTTGAGCTTTAGATTTGAGGCAACTTGCCCCCACAAGGATTGGTGGTCCAGCCTTTATTTCTCAGTTTCAAAACAGGGCAAGAAAATGGAAGGATGGTTTAGTGGTTAAAAGCACTTGCCGTTCTCTCAGAGGGCATGAATTCAGTTCTCTTCCACACTGGTTGGCTCCCAACCACCTGTGACTCTAAGGGATCAAATGCTCTCTTGTGGCCTCCATGTGCACATGCATGGGAACCTGTACATGCAGAGCCTTAAAAATATAAATAAAAGGAAAGCTCTTGACATCCCGCTTCACCCTGATGTGACCAAGCAGCCTCCAGTGCCCTGCTTTCACCACCGTGAAGGACTATACCCTCAAAACAGGAGAGCCCTCAGGCCTTCCTCCCTCATAAACAAGGAGTGCTATGGAAGCAAGCACTCCTGTAATCACGCTCCTGTCATCTCCCAACGCTTGAATGGTTAAAGCAAGAGAATTGCTGTGAATTCAGAGAAACCTGGAATAAAAGGAATATTACTATTAACAAAAACAAAATATATACACCTGTTCTGGTTCTCGGACTTACCTGGGACAGCCATGCCTTTCTATATTTTGTTTTGTTTTTCTCCTGACAGCCTCTTGCCTGCCTGATGGAACCACCTTGGAGCCCGAATACTACTTCTCTACCATCAGCTCCAGTTTTTCTGTCTCTCCCCTGTTCAATGGTATCACCTATAAGGAGTTCTATATTCCACTGGAAATGCTTCGAGAACTCTTAAACTTGGTGAGCAATCTCTGATGGGTAAATAAATCAAAGGAAAAAAAGTCAGCAGAAGACGTGTTGCTTCTGTTGTTGCTCGTTTGTTTTTTGTGAACTGTGTAGCCCTGGCTTGCCTTGAACTTACAATTTCCCTGTGTGTACCTCCCAAGGGCTAAGATGGCCATGTATCACTATGCCTGAGTGACATGATTGTACGGGGATTGAGTCTAGGGCCTATCTAAGATTGAGCCATATATTTTACCTTCAAAACAAAACAAAACAAAGAGCCAGGCAGCCTGTGGGTGGGTGGCAGTGGCATGCATGCCCAGTCCTCCATGCAGATGTGGTCGCTTGGCAGAGGTTGAGTGAGGAGGAGTCCCTTGATCCAGATTTGCACAGCCTCAGGACCGGTGCTCTGTTAAGTCTCTTTAAAGTCACATGGGACCTTAGAATGAGCATAATGATGGTTCAATCACAGTCCTAGAATCAATTACAATTCTAAATTGGAATTTCACATTAGTCACCACTTAACCAACTATTCAGTCTTCCTATGGGTCTTGTAAAATTTTAAGGTTAGTGCACAAAATACATTATTACATCAACAGACATCTTGCAAACATTATTATCCCCAGCACATACTTTCTATGTGAGGCTTTTGAAATAGCAAACAGTTTTGGTGACAGATTCAAGGAAAATATGTGTCTTTTCCAACAATCCCAAGTTTATTAATAAAGATCTGCTCATAACTTTTTCATCCCAGTAAGAGAATTCTCATTCTTCTGTATCCTTCTTATGCCTAGAAATATCAAAATTATGTATTACTATAATATAAAAAATAAAGTGATGTATTCATTTAACCTAAAACAAAACAAACAGAAACATACTTTTGATTTTGAAGCAGTCACAGCCATTTTACACAGGTAGGTCTTGAACTTTAGATCTTCCTGTTTCATCCTCCCAAGTAACTAGGATTACAGATTTGTGCCCCCAGCCCCCACCCCAAGGCCCAGCAGAAGCCTCTAATTTCTTTTCTTTCCTTTTTAAATAAGAAAGCCTTGGAATATATGTTGAATATCTCTCATCCAGAATGCTTGGTACCAGAAACATTTAGGATTTGATGTCATTTACGGACTTTTAAATTTTGCATATGTTTGGGATTTGGCTCAGTGGTAGAGCGCTTGCCTAGCAAGCGCAAGGCCCTGGGTTCGGTCCCCAGCTCCGAGAAAAAAAAAAAAGAAAGAAAAGAAAAAATTTTGCATATGCATGATGAGCTATCTTAAGATGAAACCCAAGTCTAAGCATGAAATTCTTTTGTTCTTCATTCCCACACTCTTTATACATACAGAAGGTCATGTTGTAGTTTTATTTCCTTTTATTTAAAACAGACTTGCTCTGCTGCCCAGGCCAAACTCAGACTTGTAAGCTCAAGAGATCCTTATATCATGGCTTTTGGAGTATCTGGGACTACGTGCCTAGCCTAAGCAGTGCCTTGAATAATTTGTCACATGTGGAATTTACCACTTGGGGCACCACATTGATGATAATAAAGATAGTTTGGATTTGGGAACTTTTGGGATTTCAGATTTCTGGCATGGGGCACTTAGTGTGTACTGTTATTTCCAGGTAAATAGATGTAATGAACCGGAAAATTACTGAAGGCAGGAAAGTAAACTTCCTTCCCTAAGGGAGATGTCAAGCAGTGTCTGCCCGTCCTCCCCAGGCCCCAAGGACACACTGAAGCAGAATTTTGCTAAAGTTCACTCCATGATCCAGTGACTTCATTGGGTGTCCCTACAGAGCCTAGGAGAGGGGTTAGGGTATTCAAACCCCCCACAATCCAACACACCTGGCAAGCCTTACCCCAAGACCAGGGAGGGCTCTGCATTCCCACAGGCTTTCCCAGTCTCTACACACTCTAGCCTTTCCCTAAGCCATGTGTAGCATTGCTATGTGGGAGGAGCAGCGAGAACTCTGGAGAGGCTGTGCCCTACTCCATGCCTGTGTGGGTGGTTGGGAACTGTTAGCAAGTCCATCTGGGATGGTCTCTTGAGGGGAGGGCACAGCTGTAGTCCACTGAATGTGATGACTTTGAACGTATTCACTTACAACACATTCTGCAGTGTTTTTCATTTAATCCTTACACTGAGTATATAGGAAAGGTATCCTGCATTTCCACTCAGAAGAGACACGAGTTGAGAACATCCCGAATGTGCAGATCCAGGGCAGAGTCAGGCTCAGTCCAAGCACGTAGAGGCCATTGAAAGTGCTTGTTTGCTGTTCCTGCTGTGTTCATATAAAACCCAAGCTTTTCTAACTGGAGTTTCTCTGGGTAGCCTTTGAGGTAACGCCACAGACAGCTTCAGTGCCATTGTTTGCATGGGTCTTTAACAGGAAGGTTGCAGTGAGGTTGAGGCCAGCTGGGGATATAGAGTGAGACCCTGTCTCAAAAGCGAAAACTGAAATGAGGTTAGATGTAATGGTGCATACCTTTAATCCTGGCAGGGAGAGGTAGAGGGATTTCTGTAGGTTTGAGACCAGTCAGAGCTACATAGTAAAACCCTGTTTTTTGGTTTTTTGGTTTTTTGGTTTTGTTTTTGGGTTTTTTTTGGGGGGGGGGTGGGGGGCGTTGAGCGAAGGCTACGCAAAGAAACCCTGCCTTAAAAAAAAAAAAAAAAAAAAGAACCTAACACTGGCAACTTTCAGGGAGCCAATCAGTCACTCCCTTTATTTTCCTTGTCACTCGTAAGAGAAGTCCCCAATGATGCTGGAACAGTAAGGGCGCCTTGTGCATATGGCGTGGCCGTTGTGCAGTTGGTGTGTTGCTGCTGCTTTCCATCATGGTTATCACTACAGATTTATCGAGTTCTTTCTTTTCATTTTGGTTTTAAATTTGTTTTAGATTTATTTATTTTGTGTGTGTGAATGCCTCATCTACATATATGTGTGTGCTCCATCTGTGTGACTGGTACCCAGGAAGTCAGAAGATGGCGTCAGATTCCCCCAATCTGGAGGTAGAGGCTGTTGTGAGTCAGCGTGCGGTGCTGTGAACAAAAGCTGGATCCTCCTCTGCACGAGCCACAAATGCTCTCAACCTCTAACCCATCTTTCCAACCCCGCGTCCTGTGCGTGCTAAGCATGTTCCTTACCCTTGAGCCCCGCCTCAGCTTTATCATGGGTTATCTATCTATCAGCATCTTTGTCACGGGGCAGAAGCTAGCATTCGGGTCCTCTTTATATAGAGCTTTGTGTGGTTTTTGTCTCTCCATCAGGTAAAGAAGATTGTTGAGGAGCCTGTTCTCAAGTCCTTAGATGCAGCTGTAGCCAGAGTGATGGAGGTATGTACCTTCTGAGGACACCACACCCACCACTTGCCTCCTACCACACAGTGCCTCTGACTGTGGTTCAGTCTCCGTTCCACACCCACCACTTGCCACCTACCACACAGTGCCTCTGACTGTGGTTCAGTCTCTGTTCCACAACTGAAAGGTTCTTGAAGGTTAACTGATGTGCCTGTGTCCACCTGGGTCTGGGTTTTATCTTCCTTGCTCCTTTGATGCCTCCAAAGACTGCGGGGTGTACTTACAGGATCATGTAAGCCTGACTTTTAAGTGTATGTGGTAAATATCTGAGGGACTTTTACAAAATGTTATTGGAGCCAAGGCCTACAGATATAATTATATAACCATCACCTCTGGGTTCTGGGAAGTTTCAAAGTCTCTGTGGACATGTGTCAGAGTGGGATTATTGTGCTCTGTGTGTGTGTGTGCGTGTGTGTGTGCGTGTGTGTGTGTGTGTGTGTGTGTGTCTGTGTGTGTCTGTGTGTGTGTGTGCGCGTGCACGAACATCTTTGCTCTAGCCCCAGGTTCCTTACTTAAACTGGCGTGTCTCTTCTCTTCTGATTGTGTCATAACAGACTAGGGAACCCCCAGGGCTGAAGTATGAAGTAGAAGGACAGCTCCCGGGATCCTCAGTAACTTGGAACTGTCCCTTCTGCTCTACACTTGCAGTCGGCAGACTTTGATGTTAGTGTGTGTGCTATGTGTCCTGACTAAGGGACACAGTTCCCATAATTCCAAGCTGCAATCTGGTGCTTTTCTATAGATCTTCACACTTCAGTGTGAGCTGCCATGTGGATTCTGGGAATTGAACCCTGGCCTCTGGAATAGCAATCAGTATTAACCACTGAGACATCTCTCCAACCTCAGTTCTTTTTTCAGTATATAGTCATACATGGCTGAGGGCATGCCAGGAACTCTGAGGCTTGAAAACCAGGCAGGCTAACGTCTAATACAGTGGTTCTCACCCTTCCTAATGCTGTGACCCTTTAAAATAATTCCTCATGTCCTGGTGAACCCCAAGCATAAATTTTTTTTTGCTATATCATAACTCTAATTTTGCTACTGTTATGAATCGTGATATGAATATCTGATATACAGGATATCTGATTTGTGACCTTCAAAGGGGTCATGACTCACAGGTTGAGAACCACTGAGCTATTGACTTGCTTGGTTTATATCCGACCTGTATTGAAGTCATATGGGTCCTCAGGAAAAATTACGGATTTCTGGAGATCCCCTTTAAGGCTTATCTTTTTTAAATATGTGAATGTTTTAACTGCATATATGTCCATGTACTACATACATGCCTAGTGCCCGTGGAAGCCAGAAGAAGGCATTGGATCCCCTGGAACTGGAATTACAGACAGTTGTGATTTGCCATGAGGGTGCTAGGAATTGAATCCAGATCGTCTAGAAAAGCAATGAGTGCCCTTAACTACAGACCCGTCTATCTCTTTAGCCCCACAGGGCTTCCCTTAGTAGAGGAAAATTGTTGCTATGGCATCCCAGACCCTTTCTTCCTGTGAGTGAGCCAGTGTGATTTTGGTAGTTTTATTTGTTAACAATTTTTTTGTTTGGTTTTGTTTTTTGTTTTTCAAGACAGGGTTTCTTGGTATGGCCCTGGCTGTTCTGGAACTTACTCTGTATACCAGACTGGCCTTGAATTCAGAGATCCACCTGCTTCTGCTTCTGTCTGCAAAGTGCTGGGATTAAAGGTAATATCTACCACCATCACCTAGCTAACAAATTTGGATTTTAGGATAAATATCCACTCGAAGAAATAGTTTTGTTCCAACAAACACGAGAAAAAGTTTTAAATGACTGGGTGTGGTAGTGCACACCTTTAATCCCAGGATTCAGGAGACAGAAACAGTTAGATCTCTAAGTTTGAGGTCAGCCTGGTCTAAGTAATTAGTCCCAGGACAGCCAGAGCTACACAGTAAGACCCTGCTTCAAACACCCCCTCAAAAGAGGCAGTTTTAGATGCTGACCTTAAATATAAAACATTACTCAGTTGCAAGTAGCAAACTAGCTTAGAGGCCTAGAGAGCGTTGGTCTGTAGCGAGAAGGTGCTGTGGTTGAACTTGGATGTGCAGCATGGATAACTCTAAGAACCCTCTGTAGATCTTGCGCTGCTCTCAAGTCTGCCCGTCCTGTTTCTTTGTCTGTGTCCTGCCAGAATGCTGTAAGGGCTGCCAAAGGGCTGGCCAGGGTACAGAGACTGTCCTGGCTCTTAATCCACAGTTCCTGTCAGTGTCCACTGCTACCAATCTGTGTGAGTCCACACCTTCCTCATCATTCCTTGCTCTCTGTAGGATTCTCCACTCCTTGCTTCCTCCACCGCTTTCAGCTGATCATATCTACTGCCTGCTGGGGTTCGGGATCACCACACCAACCTCATGAACACTGGTCTCAATTAAGCAAGAATAGTTATTGAACACACACCCGAAGACCGATTGATCAGGACCACAAAAAGGACTCAGGAGCCTAGGTGTGGTACCAGTCTGTTCTCAGGGCAGGCTTGTTAAGAAAAAAACCACAAGGAGCTCATATACAGGTGCAGGAAGTGTTGCCCAGTGGTCAGCTCTAACTGAAGCCATTTTAGACTGAACAGTTCATATTGTCCTACATAATGCTTTATAGAATTTCTTAAGATTAACAAACCAAACGCAGAACATAACAGGATATGCGATCAGTTGACCGTACTCTGAGTCACGTTACTTTTCTGTGTCAGTGACTGGCAGGCATATTATAGCAACAATATCAAATAGCTGTCGGCATGGCTATGCTGGGTTGGGGTCGGGTAGGCAGAACCCAACATGGAGGACTGCATCTTAGCTCAATAGACTTTGTCTTGAGGGCTCTTTTTAACCAGTACTACAATTAGACTGATAAAGGATGATTCAAAATTAATTTTAATTATAAAATGTAGACTAAATCTGGAAGTGCTCTGGCTGTAGTATCTTTCGACATAGATTGTGGGTCCTGTTGGGTTCCCTCTGGTCTGGTGGGCCCTTGCCTGTCCTTCACTTCCTCATTTCCCATGTCAGGCCGAGGACAGTGACTAGTTGGTGGGTTTTTGTTGTTGTTTCATGGACCTCCTGCGTACGTCTGCCTTCTACTGAAGAGGATGAAGAGAGTAATTAAGATGTGTATGTATGGGTCACAGTGAGTAGGTGCTCAGTTCAGACTGCAAAGATCCTAGTACAATTCAGCTGCTGCTTGTCCTCTGTGTGCAGAACAAAGGCAGGTCAAAGAGTTCCTGGTCAGCGGCCTTGTGCCTCTTCCCTCTGCAGGCCAATCCCAGTGCTGACCTATACTACACGACCTTCAGTGATCCCGTCTACCTGACCATGTTCAAGATGCTTCGAGACACTCTGTACTATATGAAAGGTAAGGGTTGGTGGAAGTGGGTGTGAGCAGAGGACAGGCTCCCTGGCCATTCTCACGGCTGGTACTTGATGTCTGTTGTTACCAACTCAAAACTCATTTGTGGAAGCCAGCTCTGGCTGAGGTGGCTTATGAGTGCAGGCCTAGCTCCCTGCAATGACAGGCTGAGCCCAGGAGTTTGAGACCAGCCTGGGCTACATAGCAAGAGTACTCTGTCTCAAAAAATAAAAGACCATTTGTGAGCAACATGATCACATGACTGAATTTAGAAGAAATAAGGAAATTTTTTAAAAATCTGTTTTTGATGTTAGTACTGCCAATGATGGCTAAGAGTTGGGTTTATCTTCTAATATGTCTTTCTACACACCTAGTGCCATTGTCCTGTACATACAGTTTTACATATTGAATTTATATATTCTAGAAAAAAGGGTATTTGCTTTGTGGCTTTTAACTCAGAGTTAATAATTTTTCATATACACTAAAAATTATCATTTCCTCCCAATGTCTCATATGATATTCCCATGCTGTTTCTTCATAACATCAAATGTTCCTCTTAAATATGTTTTGGTGACTACATAGTATTCCAAGATATAGATCACTATGATTTAGTTAACTGGCTCTAATCTAAAGAATTAAGAGTGTTGCTGAGAGACGGTCTCCTAGGGATCCCAGCAGCCGAGCTTTGGGTTTACTAAGGAGTTACTGAGGGATGATCACCTTGGCTAGTTAGTGGTCTGAGCGGTGCTTGTCACAGGGACTCTGAAGTGTTCAAGTCAAAGGATGGGAATTTGGAAAGTCTCTAATATTTGAATATTCCAGACAGCCATGGAATTAGCTTCCAGTTGCAACCAGCCAACTGTTCTTCTGCTGTCTTATGACTGGTCACTATTAGAAAATATATCATTAGGTATTTCCTGTTGTCAACTGAATGATCCCATTTGATGATACCTACTGTAAAAGACGGTGCTGTGGGCTTAGGGTAGAGCTTCAGCAGTAGAGCACTGGCTACAAGTGCAGGAACCTGGACTGATCTTTAGCACCACCAAAAACCAAACCAAACCAACCCAAAACCCTGGGTCTGACTTCCCAGGAAAACTCATTCCTCTGACCCACAAAGTGTATGCTTTGGGGAACTGTGACACAGCCTGTTCATGCTTGGCCCTGCAGGCATTAGAGCCACAGTAGCCAGCTTCAGAGGTCACCTTTGTTTCTGTTGAGCGGGAACATGCTTTGCCATTGGCACCTGCTGCCTGTGTTGTTGTACAACTGTTTCCATCTGTGACTGTCCCCCACCCCATCCCAAACTGTCTTTCCCACAGACTTACCCACCTCCTTTGTGAAAGAGATCCATGATTTTGTGTTGGAGCAGTTCAACATGAGCCAAGGGGAACTCCAAAAGATTCTCCATGATGCAGACAGGATCCACAGTGAGATGAGCCCACTCAAACTGCGCTGCCAAGCAAATGCTGCCTGCGTAGACCTCATGGTGTGGGCTGTGAAGGATGAGCAGGGTGAGTTCCAAGCTACCTCCCTGCATCCCGTGAACCCGAGGCCTACCCAAGGAACATATCTCTATGTGTTTCCCAAAGTAACTTCTGGAATCTCGACCCAGGCATTTGCAGTTCCATCCTGCAGTGTAAGGCAGTGAACCTGGGAGGGAGGGGAAGCCTAAGGCCACTGAGCCTGTGCATCCTTTCTGCCGTTTTTTGATGGTACTTCAGAATTTGCTCTGGAGAGGTGGAAGTTCATTGCTGGAGGGTGAGAAGTTGTTCCAGTGGGTGGGGGAGTCTGGGAAACATTCTTGCAGAGTAGAACACTGGGACAAAAGGGGTCCCAGCCAACAGAGAAAATATGGTAAGCATACATCATGTAGGTGCCTACTTCAGAGCTCCCGATGCTATCTGTCACTGTTAATACCTGCAACAGGCATTTCTGTGGGACTTAGCTAAGTCCTATGATTAGTCTCTGTGAGCATTTCCTGAATGTTGGGCTTTGGTGATCATTTGTATCTGCTTCTTATCTTAAATTAAGGTGCAGAAAACCTTTGCATCAAGCTGTCTGAAAAGCTGCAGTCCAAGACATCCAGCAAGGTCATCATCGCCCATTTGCCCTTGCTGATCTGCTGCCTACAGGTCAGTCTCAGTGACACTTGAGACACTCACTTCCCATGCACAGGGTGCCCTTACCTTACTGTTGCTCAGGCTGTACTTGATTCCCCAGTGTCAAGCAAGAGACAAATTGTCCTTTAAAAAGTCTGAGTAGAGCTTGCTGTGAGCTAAGCATATGCTGCTGCATACAGGGTAAGTGCTGTCCAAGAGCTTAAAAGAGGGCCCGTGTCCTCCATGATCTGAGACAGCCTTGCCTCCAATCAAGGCCAGCAGGTGAGTCGTTGACACACACCACAGGGCCTCACAGAAAGATGTCCTTATAGTGCTGAGTTGTGCATGGCTCAGGCTCCCTCCCTGGTACAGATCCAGTGCCTCCATACCGGTCACTGCTTAATAGCCTGCTTTGCACCTTGACTTGCTTATTTAAAAGGCACGAACAAACATATACATGGCCTTGACTGGTAAAGAATCAATACCATGACTACTTGGGACATTTTAGTGAGACTTGGACATCAGAAAGGTTAAGCATCCCAGGGCCTCGTAGATGGTCCTTTCCAGACAGTGTGATGACTTGACGTTGTGTTGCAGGGTCTGGGCCGCCTATGTGAACGGTTCCCGGTGGTGGTCCACTCAGTGACACCATCTTTGAGAGACTTTCTGGTGATTCCATCCCCAGTGCTGGTGAAGCTCTATAAGTACCACAGTCAGTACCACACAGGTAACGGCTCCCGTCTTCTGCATTCAGGGCTCTTGTGGCCTCGAGAAAGGGACAGTAACTGAGTTAGTTCTGTGCCTACACTAGTTTGTGCCCATTCCTCTTCCTCTACATCTTGCCTTCTGTCTTTCTCTACAGAACCCCCGCTCCCTAGGTTTCAGGCTTTTCTCTGCTTCCCACTGAAGGCCCCCTGTAATCTTGTGCTTTTGTTTTGTTGGTTAGGTTGGTTGTTTGGTTTGGTTTGGTTTGGTTTTAGAATTTTCTCTTGAGAAAGTAAACCAAAAACACTTTTGATTTATAATTGTGATGTTTCCTAGTTTAGGGAACTATTTTTTGAGTCAGTTATTATATCTTAGTTAAGGAATAGTGTAGATATTTAAGGTTAGACTTCATATCTCCCAGGCTTCTGTCAAATGCACCACCACCCAAAACCATACACATTTTGCCTACTGTGTGCACACTATGGAGGGTACCTCCCAGAAAGGACTGTGCCTCAACGAGCATCGGAGCTGCACTCACGTGCACATATGTCCATTATTGTTGAGCATCGGAGCTGCACTCACGTGCACATATGTCCATTATTGTTGTTGTTGTTGGACACAGGGTCTCTCTACATAACCCTGGCTGTCCTGGGACTTGGTATGTAGACCAGGCTGGCCTCGAATTTACAGAGATCTGCTTGCCTCTACCTCTAGAGTCCTGGGATTAAAGATGTGTGCTACCACACCGGGATTTGTCATTTTTTAAATGGTTCATTAAGAAATTGCTGAGTTGGGGCTGGAGAGATGGTTCAGCGGTTAAGAGCACTGACTGCTCTTCCAGAGGTCCTGAGTTCAATTCCCAGCAACCACATGGTGGCTCTCAACCATCTGTAATGGGATCTGATACCCTCTTCTGGTGTGTCTGAAGACAGCTACAGTGTACTCATATCCACTAAATAAATAAGTCTTTAAAAAAAGAAAAGAAAAGAAAAGAAATTGCTGAGTTACCTGTTAATACTTTATAACCCACCGTCCTTTGTTTAAACATGTTCCTTCACCCCTTCCTGTTGGTCTCGAGGCCTTAATTCTAAAATGTTTGGTCTGGTCAGTTAGCCAGGAGTTGTAGTGCATGTCTTTAAGGAGGCAAGCCTGGTTCTACATAGTAAGCTCCAGGCAGTACAGGAAGGAAGGAAGGAAGGAAGGAAGGAAGGAAGGAGGGAGGGAGGGAGGGAGGGAGGGAGGGAGGGAGAGAGGGAGAGAGGGAGGGAGGGAAGAGAAGACAGAAGGAAGGGAGGAAGGCAAGCCTGTGGGTAGGATATGTGGTCAGATAGTTTTGAGTCTTGCTTCTATGAGCTAAAGTTGACTAGCTTGCTGTCCTAGTTGTACACAAAGAAGGGAAAGAAAGTGAAGGCTGAATCAGACACAGGTTTGAACTTTTGTTTTTAGTTGCTGGCAGTGATATAAAAATTAGTGTCACCAATGAGCATTCTGAGTCAACTCTGAATGTCTTGCCCGGCAAGAAGAACCAGCCATCCATGTATGAGCAGCTCCGGGACATCGCCATTGACAACATCTGCAGGTAGTTGAAGAAAGCCTCTGGGGGTCGGGGTTACTGGATTGATATAAAAGGAGTGGGTTTATCCCTTTTATTTAAAGCTTGTTTCTATTTATTGTATATTTATAAAAAGACTTGTTTTTATTTTTTAAATAAAGATGTCTTCCTTTTCTTGGTAAAAAAAAATTCAAAATGTTTATTCAAGAAAATTAGTAATATATAAAAAGGATCGATCCATAATCCATCTTCCAATGTAACATGTAATTAAAGTTCCTTTGCTTTGGAGACTTTTACTTCATGCTCTTGTTTTGCCAACTTGAGAACCAAATACCTTCTGATTTGTAGGAAAGTCCCCCTTTGAATTCTGGCGCCTCATTCTCAAAAAGCAAATTGAGACAGTAGCTTAGATGCCTTAAGAGCCTAATAGATGTGGCATGCAAGACACACCCGAGAAAGAAGATTTTGTGTTTTTAGGGGCTTTTAAACTTTCCATTTTCTCTGTTGTGCAAGCATTTCTCCTTAATAAGAGATGCTGGGTAGAGGTAGGGGTGCAGCTTATTGGCAGGGTGTGTGCTTTGTAAGGACCTGGAGTTAATAGGGGAGGCTGGATACATAATGTCCCTCAGCTATCCTCGGAGTCAATAAAGGAAGTGTGAAATTGGAACTAGCTGGGATACTTTTTTCTGGAGAAAGCTGTTCCCTCCAAACAAGCAGAGTGATTTAAGTGATTGTTTTCAGAAGAGATATTACCAAGTGGGCAAATCTGTGGTAATCTCGAGATTCATTCTTTGGAATGATTTCATTCAGATTTCTGGAGTAGAAACTTCAGAGCTGCTATGTAAAATGCTGTAGAGCTTAGCAAGAACAAAGCAAGCAGAAGACAAAGCCTGTCACCATCTTGACACTTTGTGTCATGTGTCATGTGTCATGTATCATGTGGGTGCTCTGCTGCACAGGTGCCTGAAGGCCGGCCTCACCGTGGACCCTGTGATCGTGGAGGCCTTCCTGGCCAGCCTCTCCAACCGGCTCTATATCTCCCAGGAGAGCGATAAGTAGGTGTCTGTACTTGGGAAGTAGACCCTTGTGCTTCACTCGCCTGTGTGTGTGTGTGTGTGTGTGTGTGTGTGTGTGTGCGTGCGCGCTCACAGTGTAGCGGTGATTGGGTCTGCTGAGGGTTCGGTTCAGGGTCAGTCTTAGACGACAGTGCTGGAGTAACAGTTTGGCTCTCTGTCTCTGAATGTGGCTCCTTCAGAGGAATGCTTCTTTGAGGTGGTGAGGAAATCTACTCTTTGGATTTTGTTTCACCACTGCCTGCCTCAGAGCTTTTCTTTTTACTTTTTGGGTTTGTTTTTTTTTTTTTTTTTTTTTTTTTTTGGTTTTATTTGTTTTTTGATAATTGTTTACCCAGAGAGACAGGGTTTCTTTGAGTAGCCCAGGCTGTCCTGGAACAAACTCTGTAGACCAAGCTGGCCTTGAACTCAGAGATCTACCTCCCCTGTCCCTGTCCCTTCCCCTGCCCCTAACCCCCCCCCTACCCCCTCGCCCCCCAATGCTGGGATTAAAGGTATATGTCACAGCTCTGTACTCTCAGAACTTTTCTTAAACACTTCTTTTCTTCCCTTCTGTAGGGATGCTCACTTGATTCCTGACCATACCATTCGTGCCTTGGGACACATTGCAGTGGCTCTGAGGGATACCCCAAAGGTCATGGAGCCAATTCTGCAGATCCTGCAGCAGAAATTTTGCCAGCCCCCCTCACCCCTCGATGTGCTCATCATCGACCAGCTGGGCTGCCTGGTTATCACTGGAAATGTAAGGAAGAGCCCTGTAGTAGGCCAGAGCAGGAACCTTTGGTTATGAGGGAGGGGTACAGAATTGCACTGTTCACATACCTTGAAACTGACCTAAACTCTCACAATGATTTCTACACTGTATGATGAGAATAATGTAGTCAATGGTTTTATGGGTCTTAGGAAAAGAAATCTCAGCTAATTTCTTGTCAGTGTAGCTAGCATAAAGAAGGGTCTAAATGATAACTACTTCTCTTTTGCTTTTGATTTGGGGTTTTCTTAGAGCTCTAGAAATGGATCCTTATCCAAACACCCTGATACATGCTTGTAGTCCCAGCATCTGAGAAGTAGAGGCCAAAGGATTAGGAATTCAAACCCATTCCTTGCTATATATAAGACCCTATCTCAAAAAAACAAAGGGCTGAACATGTTGCTTAGTGGTTAGAAGCACTGTGGAAGGCCCAGGTTCAGTGCTAAGCTCCCACATCAGGTGCCTCAGGACCTTCTATAGCTTCAGCTCTAGGAGATCTGATGCTATCTTCTGACCTCTAAAGGTACCTACATGTCCACATAATTTAAAATAGAATCGTAAAGCCCAACGTGGTGGTGCACACCTTTAATCCCAGCACTTGGTAGGCAGAGGCAGGCATGTCTCTATGAGTTTGAGGCCAGCCTGGTCTACAAAGCAAGTTCCAGTACAGCCAGAGCGACACAGAGAAACTCTGTTTCAAGAAAAAGTATTAAAATAAATAGTCTGGGCATGGTGTGCACACCCTTAATCCAGCACTTAGGAACCAGAAGCAGGAGGATCTCTGTGAGTTCAAAGCCAGCTTGTTCTATATGGTAAGTTCTGGCCAGCCAGAGCTTTATAATAAGACCCTGTATATAAATCAGTCAATCAATAAAGTAAACACGGCTGGCAAAGATGGCTTAGACTTGCCGACAAACCTGGGACTTGAGTTTGGTGCCCAAACCTGAGTGATGGAAAGAGAAAAGGGCTCCCACAAGTGTTCCTGACTGCCTCGGCACTTACACACACACACACACCTGCCTGTGCATCCTGCCTGCGTCCCCTGCACAGTCTCTTTTGTTACCAGATTCCAGAACTTTCTCCCTGGGTGATGACAAGAAGGGCCTTCTCCATCTAGGAATGGCCTCTTGGTGACAGGATCTCTTGCTCTCTTCCAGCAATACATTTATCAGGAAGTGTGGAATCTCTTCCAACAAATCAGTGTGAAGGCCAGTTCAGTTGTATATTCAGCCACCAAAGACTACAAAGACCATGGCTACAGGTAATTCTTCTGTACCGAGTTGCTTTAGGTCTTGACAGCATTGAATTCCGAGGGAACTTGGAGAATTTGCCTGTTTTCCTTCTTACAGAAGAACCGTATGCTATAAGTCAATGTACATATAAGGCAGCATGTGAAAACTCGCACACAGCATTGGTAAACTACACCTATGGCCCTCTGCTCTGCTCCCCTCCACGCCACACGAACATTACGCACATCTAGGGACCGGCTTCTTACACTTCAGCAGCACGCCAGCTACGCCTGAAGTGTTGCCCTGTGTGCTGCTTTACACAGCAGTGGCACCACATTGTACAGCTGTGTCAGGACTGTAACCAGTCCCTAATCTGGATATTAGGTAGTTTTCTAGTTTCCATACTAGAAGGTGTTGCCTTGAATAGCTAGTGTAATGGCTGTGTAAAAACTATGCAAGTCTGCTTTTCGTACGTTAGATTTTCAAAAGCAGGATTTGGGGGTTGAGGACTCAGTTCAAAGCTAGCAATTACAGGGCCCTTGGGTTTGGTTCTTAGCACTAAAAAAAAAAAGCATGGGCATGGATGCGGGGGAGGCAGTCAGCGTTTGAGGGGGTGGGGCTGAGGGAATAGACATGTCTTTGAGCATCCTATATTTAAATAAACCCTGACCAGTTGTCCTTGGCAGACTGAGATACATCCTGACTTTACCTGGAATGCCTTGAGGACGAGCCATGTCTTTTTGTGTTTGGGGGATCTTACAGGTTAGGTCAGCAGAAGAGGGAGAAAGAAGGGAGAAATGAGATTGGTGGAGAGAGAAAAGCCCTTTGTTGGCGTTGCTGTTCTTGGTCTTCAGGCTGCTCTGTTTTTGATTATTAAATGCAAGTGTCCTCTAAGATCGTCCCCATGTTCAGTGGGAAGCAGCGCAGCCGCCTGGCCCCAGTAAGTGCTGACCCTGCCTCAGAGCACATCTGCAGCTGCGTAAGTGAAGAGAAAGGCACACACGGGACTGTGGCAGCCTGACCACCTCGAATGTGCCCAACTCAGTCGGCCTCCATTAAGCCAAGCAGGGATGGGTCTGGTTCCTGCGTTGGTGAGAGGATATAGATGTGAAATTTCTTGACCATTGTGAGAGCCAGGCATTACTGCACAGGCGCCTTTAAATCTGCAGTTTCTGTGTCTGTAGACTTAAGCACTAATGGGTAGTAAATGCTGAAACAAGCACATGCATCTGTAGTGTCCATGGACACACCTCCTCAACGTTCTCCAAATAGTGCAATACGTCTCAAGGCTGGAGAGTGCTGTATCAGCACTTAGGAAGCAGAGGCAAGAGCATCGAGAGTTAGAGGCCAGCCTGAGCCCCATAGTAAGTCCCAAACGACCCCGTGCTTCACGGTGAAAGCCTGCCTTAAAAACAAACAAAAGAAACAAAACAAAACAAAACAAACAAACAAACAAAAAAACCAAGCCGGGTGGTGGTAGCAGAATTGGACCTCTGAGTTCCAGGACAGCCAGGGCTATACAGAGAAAAGAAACCCTGTCTTGAAGAGACATGAGTCCCAGGATTGCAGGGAACACTGGGGAGAAGCTGATCACCAGGTGAGGTAATGCTTGAGTTCCCTGTGATTTGAAGGAGAAAAAGAGTTCAAGCAGAACTTTCTGGAACCAAGTAATTCACATTCAGATAGTCAGTAGGCTTTTAGCAGTAAGAGGACAGTCCTTAGTCAGGAGGCCATAGTCATTTATTTGCTGTCAATGTCTGTGGAAGTTCCTTGTGAGGCAGGCCAGTGTTTCCCCCTACAGCACGTATGGCTGAGAGTCGGGCAGTGAGCGTGGCTCTGCTTCTTTTGCTAGGCACTGCTCCCTCGCAGTCATCAATGCCCTGGCCAACATCGCAGCCAACATTCAGGAGGAGCACCTTGTGGATGAGCTGTTGATGAACCTGCTGGAACTGTTTGTGCAGCTGGGGCTGGAGGGGAAGAGAGCCAGTGAGAGGGCCAGCGAGAAGGGGCCCGCCCTGAAGGTAGGAAGGAACGTGCATTTCAAGGAACTACCTTGGTTGAAATATGGTACTTTTTTGTTAAATTATTTAAGTTTTAAATGTATTATTTTTGGTTTTTGGGCTCAAACCATGCTAACACCACTGACTCACACCCTCCACCTGTTAGATGGTGTAAGAAAAAGGGAAGGGGTTTTCACCAAGGATTCTGGTTAGGGAAAAGGTTGGCTTCCTCACAACACTGCATCTGGCTTGTATCAGCCCAGGGGACATCAAAACAGCAATGGCTAGCATGGGTTTCTCAGTGGACAGCTCTCCCTGGGCTGCTCATCAGGAAGCGGGTGTCGATGGTGTCCTGAGCCTGAACCTGTGCTGAGGAGGACCTCACGTGCCCATCATTGGAACATAAGGGATGCCAGCTTCTCTCTGTATCATACTGTCATAGAAAGGCAGGTCCACAGGAACAGACAGAATGCTGCCTTTTAAATGCTCAAGTTGGTTATTTGGGGGTGTTGAAGACAGGGGACACCCCTTACCACATCATCTCCCCATTGACACGAGCCCTCTCCCACATTCCGAGTTTCATGCTTTCATTATTTCCCCTCTTCCCCTTTCCCAGATGCTCTCCACCACTGTGCTAAGTACTGTCACAAGTCAGACTCGGCCCACTTAGTGTAAAGAAACAGGCTGTCAATATTGTCAGCTTTGCAGGCTCAAAGCAGTCTCTGTTGCAACAACTCAGTTCTGTGTAGATGACAGCAGCTGTAGCCAGTGTGCAAGAGACAGGTGATGGTTAGGACTTGGCCCATGGGCTTCAGTGTCCTGGCTGTTGTTCCAGGTGAGGGATTAAGCAAATCAGAGATCCCTCTCTGTGAGAGGCTTTGTGGGAGTATAGAACAGGGCAGCTGAAAAGGAGCACTCTGAGACCAAGCTGGTCAGGAGTGCCTTACAGAGGGATATCTAAGTTAGCATCTCCATGAGTTCTTCCAGTAAAGGGCTTGAACAAAAGAAAAGCCCCAAGCCTGCCTGAGACCTTGTCCATAATTTGGCCTTGTTCTTCTCGACCATACCAACAGATTTTCTGCTGATCAGTTTATCAAGCCTCCCCAGATGGTGACTTTCTCAGTTCTCAGGAGAGACCGTCCCCTACGCTCAGCAGAGGCTTAAGTGTCAGGGTGATGGGGGGAAAGTGCCGGTGACGAAGGGAGGTACTAAACACCTGAGGAAGTGACATCAGCGTATCCAGAACCTTCTCTCTCACAAGAAGTCAGCACTAGTGCCCAGTTGACCTACTGAGACCTGTGGCCACTCCTATCTGCTTCCTCTTGCCACACATTTTTATAGAATTTCAAGACTCCTAAGTTTAAATGCTTATTCCAAAGCAAGAGAGCAGGATTCCCTTCTCTCCTAAGTGCAAAGGTGGGATCCTGTTCTTTAGAGTAATTACTGTTAACCAGCCAAGTATTCACTGAAGGAGGAACTTCTGGAGTGAGGGCAGCCTGGAGAGGAAGATGCTAACTCATAAGGGCCAGACGCGATGGCCCATTGGTTTAATCCACCTCTCAGGAGACCTTTAGTTTAACCCTAGCTCTCAGGTGGATTTTTATGAGTGCAAAGCTAGCCTGCTCTGCATAGCAAGTTCTAGGCCAGCTAGGGATATGCAGTGAGACCCTGTTTCCAAAAACAGAAAATAGTAAGTTAAACCAAGGCCCATGTAGAGAGAGGTTTCCTTGACATGGCCATGCCGGAATCAACAGTGAACATTCCCTCAGGGCTTCCTCGGCTCCCACAAATGCATTCGGGGGCCCAGCTAGAAACCATAACAATTTAATCATTAAAATTTCCAGGGTTTTCCTGACTTATAGAAAAGATGCAGACATTGCCAAGTTTTCTCTACATGTATATGTTACCTATGTAGAACTGAGTCCAGAGGAGGTGTTTAACCCCTGACTTGTTTTCATTTAATGTTTTTGTCAGCGCTTTTCCAAGGCAACTACATTTTTCAGAAAGTTGCCTTCTTAATGACCATGTCATGATTATGTAGAATTGCCACAACCATGAATTAATGGTTTGATTTGTCATTTATGCTGTCTCCGCCTGCCCCCATTAGAGCTGTTGTTGGGCTAAGGGTGTAGCTCAGTAGGTGTAGCATATGCAAGGTCAGTCCTCAGCACCACAGGCACCAAAGCGGAATTAAGCTGCATGGGGACTAGGGTTTACAGTTTAAGCACTTAGCATGCGAAAGGTACCAGAGCCAAATAGTGACCCAGATGAGTGTCTTATATTCCTGTGTGTAGGACTCATCATTTTTCTCTGCAGTTCTGCTGAGGAGTTTTGTTAGTAAAAGAAATGTTTTACCAGTGATATATTTGGTTTTCCCCCTAGGCTTCCAGCAGTGCAGGGAATTTGGGAGTGCTCATTCCTGTAATAGCCGTGGTGAGTATTTATCTGTCAGAGGACTTAAGTCTCAGCTCCTCATGTTTACACAAATTCCTTATAAAAATGCTTTCTAAAATCTCAGTAATTCAGCCAGCCAGAATGGTACACACCTTTAATCCAGCAGGGTAGGTTGACCTGTGAGTTTGAGGCCAGCCTGGTCTACATAGTTGAGTTCTAGGACAGCTAGATGTGCCTAGTAAGGCAGACAACAGAAGTGAGTGAGTGGATGGGACCCCAGGACTCTACAGACAGTCACAATGACTTTCAGTGACAACCACAGGGATACTGTTTCTTCATGCCTTGCCCAGCCTTCCTCAGCAGATTCCCTTCAGTTCCCTTCTTGCGTGGTGCCTAGACCTGGCCCTACTCTCATCCATGTTGTCATGCCCTGTATTAGTGTCTTTGCCTGGCTTCCTTTGGTGGCTTTCTCCTGCAGACAGTGGGGCTGCAGTACTGTCGCCGGGTTCAGGAGATGCAAAGTCTGCTTCCTGATGCAGCACATTATGCTAGAGAGCCCATACCTATGCTGTCCTGTTTTATGCTGAGTCTACTGCTCTCTGCAAAACTTTTTTTTTTTTAAATATTAGACATAAGGTCTCACCATGAAGCTTTGGTTACCCTAAACTCAATCTGTAGACCAGGCTGTCACAGAGATTTACCTGCCCATGTCTCTTGAGTGCAGGGATTAAAGGTGTGTGTCACTATATTTAGTTCCCTCATTCTTAGTCATTCCCAGCATCAGTCCTGAAGGCCCTATGTTCTATCCCTCTCTTGTTCTCTCCTCACCTCATGCCTAATAGTTCAGTCCTCGAAAGGGTTGTATATCAGCAGCAGCATCTACCTATGCCTGGGGCCTGGGGGTTGTGAGGACAAGAATGTTAGGACAGGCAAGTGGAGGCGCGCGCGTGTGTGTGTGTGTGTGTGTGTGTGTGTGTGTGTGTGTGTGTGTACATGAAACAGAGACAATAGAGACAACAGAGAGGGGTCAGGGATGGAGACTGACTGACCAGCCCAGTCTTGTTGTATAGCCTGGATTAGTAGTAGTCTAGAACAGTCATTCACTCATTCAGTCATTCATTCATTCAATCAGTCAGATCTCTCCCTCTCTCTCTCTCTCTCCCTTTCCCTCTCCCTCTCCCTCTCCCTCCATTCCTCCCTCCTTTTCTCTCTCTCTCAACTGCCAAGCTATCTCTTTGGCCCTCCATTCAGTTTTTTAAAATTAACTTTTTAGGGTATGTAGTACCCTTTAATCCTTTAATCCCAGTACTTAGGAAGAAGAGACAGGCAGATTTCTTTGAGTTCGAAGCCAGTCTGGTTGACATAGAGAGTTCCAGGCCATCCAGAGCTACAGAGTGAGATTGTCTCAAAATAAAATATAAAATAATAAAATTAAGTTTTAATTAATTAATTAATTTACATCCTGACCACAGTTTCCCCTCCCTTCTCTTCTCCCAGTCCCTCCCCCACCATTCATTCCTCTCCCTTTCTCTTCCTCCATTGGGTATCAGCCAGCATCAGCATATTACATTGCAGTAAGACTTGGTGTAAAAAAAAAAAAAAAAGACTAGGTTTGTTGTCTTCTATTTAGGCTAAATGAGGTAGTGGGAAAGGATCCCAAAGGCAGGCAACAGAGTCAGCCCTGCCCCCACTGTCAGGAGTCTCACACAAAAACCAAGCTACACAGCTGTCACATATGTGTAGAGGGCCTGAGTCAGTCCCATGCATGCTCTCTGGTTGGCAGTCCAGTCTCTGTGAGCCCTATGGCCCAGGTTAGTTGATTCTGTAGGTTTTCTTGTGGTGTCCTTGACCCCTCTGGCTCCTACAGTCCTTCCTCTTTCATAGGATTCTCCAAGCTCTACTTTAATGTTTGGCTGTGTGTCTCTGCATCAATTTCCATCAGTTGTATACCAGAATATCATTAATAGTCAGGGGTGGGCTCCCTCTCATTGCGTGGTCTCAAGCTGGACTGGTCATTAGTTGGCCACGTTCTCAAATTCTGCTTCATCTTTACCCCTACACATCTTGTAGGCAGGACAAAGTGTAGGCTGAAGGTTTCATGACTAGGTTAGTGTCCCAATCTCTCCACTGAAAGTCTTGCCTGGTACAGGATATGGCTGGTTGAGGTTCCACACAAAACTAATGTTTTAGAGTAGCATACGACATGATTTGATCGTGATTTTCATACGTGTGTGTCATGCTCTTTTCTTGCATATCCCTTCCCTCTTGGCCTCCCTGCCTGTGAACTTTCAGGTGTGTCTGTTATTGCTCAGTTAGAGTGGAGCAAGTAAGTTCATCAAGAAGTATCCCATAATACTTGAACTGTAAATAAGTAAAATATCCAATTTTTAAAAATAATAAAAAGAAGAAGAAGAAATATTCTAGAGACGTTTTGCTCTGTGAGAGTGGCGGTGATAATGAAGTTGCTTGGGGACACCCAGTCTTTAGGGTTGTAAAGGCCAAGGCTGAACTTGTGGCATTTGTGGGGTTCTGGGGTTCAGGGCCTCTCAGTACAGAACCAGTATAGGTAGTACTGTGGTGAGTGACGTCTCAGAACAGACACTCCCCAAGATCAAAACCTTTGTACTTTGTGTGAATGGAATGAGTATTATTTTTATCTGGAGTTAAGAAAAATATTTTAATGTAGATTTAAGCGTAGAACTGAGAGAAGAGGGACACAGAGACATAGCCAGGAAGTCAGGCAAACACTTAATGGCAAAGGAACAGTTCTACACATTCTTGGGTAGATGTGAGTTTCCCAGAAGTATTGTATTTTTTTTTTAATTTATTATATATAAATATCAGAGGAGAGCATCAGATCTCATTACAGATGGCTGTGAGCTACCATGTGGTTGCTGGGATTTGAACTCAAGACCTCTGGAAGAGCAATCGGTGCTCTTAACCATTGAGCCATATCTCCAGCCCCAAGTATTGTATTTTAAACAAAAGTTAATGGTTAAATTCCGGGGGAGGAAACAAATATTTGATCTAATTGCTCAACAGAGAGCTGAAGGATCATAGGCCTTTGCGTTTACTTTTTAGTGACCTCTGGTACCTTCTGAGAGAAATTGATTTCCGTAGGCGTGTAGATAGAGTGTTGTTTTGGTTTGTTTTTAATATTTAGAGTTTTGTACCTTTTGTTGTTTGTTTCATTTCATTTTTCAAAGACAAAGATATACTCTGCTTTGGACTTTTAGTGATTCAAAAGGCCAGGTAGATTTGGGGCAGAAAGCTTGGCTCTTGTTTTTAATGCGTCTCAGTAACCTGTCGCTCAAGTGAACTGCTGTGAAGCTGGGTCATGTGGTCTTTGAGACTCCTTCCTGCTTAGATAGCTGATCCTCATCTTCTGACCTGTAGCTTATCTCTTCATTGCTCTGTTGCTAGATGGCCCATGCTTAAGCATACTGAAGGTGCCTGACCTTAGAGACCTCGCCCACTCAGTTGTTAGACTCTTCCTCAGCAGCTTATTGACATGGGCCACTTCCCAGAAGCATCCCTATGTCCTACTGAGCGCAGGTTCATTCTGTCCCTGGTGGGTTGTGCCCTTAAACAGGTTATAACCATTTCTAGGTCATAGACACGCCTGCAAGCCTTATACTTCTTTCTCATAGAAATACATCTGTGTTCACAAAGTGTTCCATGAGAAAACTATCCAGGACCTCTAAGTTAGGAACACCTTGGTAAGATATTTCTTAGATTAAAGTGAGAAATACTTACCTGTCTCTTGCTGAACTAAGTCCCTGATCTAGAGCTTATCCAGGCATTACCTCATCACAGCAACCCTGTAAGACTGCTGCTGCTTTATCTCTATCGTACAAATGAGGACAACAAGATATAGAACCTACTCAACGTGTCATGGCTACAAGTCATCGGGTTTAAGCCCAGGCAGCTCAGCTCAGAGCCTGTACTGTGAATTATTCCTCTTCTGCTTCAAGAAATGGTAGGATAATGTCTTTAAGAGGGGGCATCACAGGGATTCCAAGTAAATGTAAATGAGTAGACAGCATGGAGACCAGAGGGTCCTGCCCCCTGCAGGAACCTGGAGCAACCTAAGCCGGCTGTGGCCCTAGGCTGGCTGCAGCTGAGGTAGGGATTAGAAGTGAGACACAGCAAAGGACTGAAGATCTGGGGTGATCTCACCATATAGTCCAAGCTCAACCAATCCTCCTAACCTCAACCTCTGGAATAAGGGGATAGACCACATGTCTATCCAGCTTTTTAGGGCACAATTTTGAGATAACTACATTTAGGAATGTAAGAAGCAAGAGAAATGACCAGCAGGGTAAAGTATATAGAGCAAACACCAGGAAAGAACAAACTGGGGGGGGGGGGGGAGGTGATGTCGTCAGCAAACACCAGAAAAGAACACTGTTAAAACAAACGGGGGGGAGGAAAAGAAAAGGGAGGAAAGGTGATGTCATCATCAGCCTTCACCAAAAAGCTGGAAAGATGTAGCAGGGAGGTCCTGCCTCAGCTCTGCATTGTCTTCCCAGCAGAGCGTAGGTACAGATGTAAGCAAAGTCAGCCCTGAGCACAGGCCCCGGAGCCAGACTGCCTGCCTTTGGATCCAGGTCTTACCCAGTTACTGTCCTTCTGTAAGTTGCCATTGCTTCCTCAGCTGTCAAGAGGAGGTAGGTGTCAACAGTGTGGACCTCCAAAGCCAGCAGCAGCATGCATACAGGGCTGTCTATATCTTTGCCTTGCACTAGCAAGTACCATACTCCTTTTTGCTGTTCCCATTACTGGCATTGCTTCATGTGCTTCAGAGTCCTGTTACCAAGACTCCCTACAAGACCTAGGGCCAGCCAGTCTACCTAGCTTGGTAGGTTCAAGGCCAGCTTGGTTTACCTAACAAGTTCCAAGGCTACATAGTGCAACCCTTTCTTTAAAAGTGGGGTAGGGGGGTTGGGGATTTAGCTCAGTGGTAGAGCGCTTGCCTAGGAAGTGCAAGGCCCTGGGTTCGGTCCCCAGCTCCGAAAAAAAAGAACCAAAAAAAAAAAAAAAAAAAAGTGGGGTAGGGCTGGAGAGATGGCTCAGTGGTTAAGCACTCTTCCAGAGGACCTGGGTACAGTTCCTAGCACCTACATCAGGCAGCTTGCCTGTAATGCAGCTCCAGGGGGCTGACACTCTTGGCCTCAGAAGTACCTGTGTACACATGTGCATAGCTTAAAAGTAATAAAAATGTGTATCTATAAAATAGAAAAGAGAATTAACAGATGCTTAGTAAATATGGTTGTTTATTTGTCTCTAGAATAGGCTATGGTAGCCCTATTGACACAAAGCAGAACAGATGATATTTACATGAATTTAAAAGGTTCAGCCTTGAATTAAGTCCAAATGTCTCAGACATGTTGAGGTTTCTTTTCCACTAGGCAAGAATGGTGCTCCTTGGACATCCTCCCTGGAAGGGTGAGAGTTCCTCAGTACCATCCATATGGAGGGGCCTGGCTGAGGAGACACCTTGACTGGTACGGCTAACTGAGGAGAAAGTGTCAGCTCCACTCTGCCCATTCTCAGTGACAGAGGCGTTGGCGCTGAGGCAGTCTGTGTCTAGGACCTCTAGGGAATAGCTGGCACGACCATTAGTTGCATTAACATCTGTGCACTTATGACACTGTTTACTGTTAGATTATTATCTCAAACTACATAGATTATCAATATCAAAATATCTCTGTCCTCTTAGAATGAAAACAGGATTACAGAGTGTCCCCAAACTACATCAGGTGCCCAGACCAGCACCATTAAGACTTGGCAGGGTTGGCCACTCTTCCCATGAACAGCAGACAGCTGGTTCGGTGCTCATACACTAGGAACAGGAAGGGACGGTCAACAGTGAATCTGACTTGGGTAGACAGCGGCATAAACCCCACTGTAGTTACAGCTGCAGCTTGGGTACCCTCTTCATTCACTGTGATGGTACTCTGGTGCTTGAACTGTTTAAAATTAGAAAGGAAAGGTGTCAGGTTGTATATACAGGTTGTCACAGAGAGGTGGGGATGGAGTGAGAGGGAGCATCTGATTAAGACTCATTGTCAGAGAAAGACTCCAGAGACCTTCTGTAAGACCAATCATGCCTAGTCAGAATGACCTGTGACGGGTCGTTGACCTTAAAGTGTCTGTCACACACCCTCTTACCTTTGCACAATAGAGCTACACTCACCTTGGCCATGGCCATGGTTTAAGAGACCATGGGAGCCAAAATAGCCACCCAGCTTCCCGTATCCTTAAAGTCTAGATCTCAGGCCCAGCAGAAGGTTGGGGAAAGAGTCAGCAACAGTACAAGACAAAGTGTGGGGACTATCACAGGAGAGCCATTACCAGATCAATGATGATCCTCTGGTCTGAGATGCCTGACATATTGCCATTCTTGTTGAAGAGCTTTGTGATTCCCATGGACTTGAGGACCTCCACCAGGTTGTAATTCTTCTCAAGCTTAAACTTGGGCAGAAGTACCTCTCGGGTTCTAGTTGGAGAAGAAGTAAGCCAATTTTTTGGATACAAATGACAAAATAATTAGTTTTCCCGCTGACTTTGCATTTCCTACAGAATTGACATGCATTGTTTTATGTTTAAAACTTATATACTGGGACTGTCATCGTTGTCCCTCAGATCATCAGCCATGGGTTCTCAGTATCAGGGAAAACTGCATCTGACTGAGCATGTGCAGGGTTCTCACTCCTCACTCTGTAAGCAGGAACTGGAACGACTATTTATCATTATTCATATTGTATTATTATGTATAAGAAGTGAGGTAGAGATGACTTATAGTTTTGGGATATATGTAAATGTTAGGTGATTTTATATATAAGGAACATGAAAGCCTTGGATCTGACTGGAGGGAAGAGAAGGGCCAAGGGAGGGAAAGAGGAAAGATGCTAGACAGAATCAACCGAAAGGGTAAACTCTGTGGACCTGCCTAGAAGCTGCCCAGGCTCCTGTTGCTGGGAGTCCATGGAGAGGAAGAGGTGAGAGAGGTGGAAATAATATGCTGGACTAGGAGTAGAAGTGAGAGTTGGCATGGCCTCACTGATTCAGAGAGGACATCCCTGGTGAGGAGATAAGACCAGCTTATACATTCAGAAGGTCGGGACAGGAAGCTTTGGGTCATCTAGGAATAACCTCTCTCTACTATGCTATACTTTGTGGCTCTGAGCCCCAGTTCAGTCAACCCCAGGGTAGATCAGTCGCATTACCTATCAGGATTCTGGGTGAGAAGTAAGCAGAGCAGGCGGGTGAGGAGACATTCAGTACAGGAGGGGTGTTTTAGACAGGAGTCTTTCCTTCCACCATGTGGGTCTTGGGGATTGAACTCAGGTAGTCACCTTGGCAGTAAGCGCACCTTTCCCTGCTGACCCATCGCGGCCTGTGGGTCTCACTCTTCCTAGTCTGATCCTGCCCTCATGACCTTCCACCGTAGCTTCTCCACATGATGTGTGCTGCTGTACCCAGCAGCATAAACGCTTGTTTATTTCCCACCCTGAGTTCCGATAGGTAATACAATTGATCTCCCCTGGGGTTGATTGAACCAGGGCTCAGAGCCACATAGTGTAGTGTAGTGTAGTAGATGGAGGTTATTCCAAGATGACCAAAGGGGAGAGGAAAGGGTATGGGAGGGGAGAAGGAGAGGAAAGGCAGAGATCAGCTTTAGAACTAGATACCCCAGCCCTAGAAAGCAAAGGAACAGATGACCTGAAGTACCTGTTTGTCATGCTTTTTTGCCATCTCTCCACTACCTGGGGTGTAAGCTGTGCTTCAAGAGTCTTCATTCCCGACAGCTTCCGTGGAATTACAATTAGCATGCTGATGCCCCCTACATACTCCAGCTGCAGAATGTCACAGTCTAGCTCCTGGTCATTTGCCGCAAGGAAGTTCCCTTTAGTTTGCATCATGGAGACTTTTACTACTTCTCTCTCATTCAGCCGGAAGTTGTGGTTATGCGTCATTTCTACTGGGAATTTATTCATCCAAGCTCCTGTAAAGTCAGAAGAGTGGACAGGTGGAAGAATGTCCTTTTAGAATATAGTCTTAGGTCTCGAACATTTGCCCTAGAGAGCTCTCTAGGACCAACCCCAAAGTCTCAAAAAAGAGAAATTTAGATTCTGACACTATTTGTCCCCGAGAGAGGCTTAATTTGCCTGTGCCTCTGGTCTAGTTATTTATACAATGAGGGCCCTTGAGGCCCTCACACTAGGACTCTCTAGCGTTGGCAGGACACATGTGACATAGCGGTATCCTCAGGATCTTCCATGTTTGCTAGACTACAGAGTGGGTTCTAGGGCAGCCAGGGCTACATAGTAAGACCCTGCCACAAACAAGCAATTAAAGAAACAGATGCATCCTTCTGATTTCCAGCACGGAGTCAAGCAATTCCAGCACAATAAGCAAAGATACTCTCATTCCTCAGTGTATCCTGATTACTATATTCACAAGATGGTACATCACATCGACCTTGTTCTGTACTCCCACCTGCCCCAGTGCTGACAGAAAGAGACTCTTGGTTCAGAATTTCAAGTATGATTAACTAATGTAGAGGCTGTGGCAACCAGCAAACTTACGACTAAAAACTTTGTCTGTTCCTCCCCGCCCCCACAGCCTGTTCCGAAGCCATTCCCAAGTATACGCAAATTCCCAAGTAATTGCTTATGAAAGTAAATGCTACTAGCATCATCATACCTGCTTCCTATCCTAGCACTCTATGTCATATTCACTCCATCAAGGTCATGGTGCTCTCATGTTTGCAACAACATGGCCAAGTGCTGATCACCACCATCTCTCAGTTCTCTTTACACCCCATTGGAGTAGGGCTTACGCTTTCTGCAGGAGTAAGTTTCCCAACATCACACAAATGAGAAAGGGACCCAGATCTTCAACTCTTGTTTGCTCAGTTCCAAAACTAGTACTTAGAATCAGTAACTTTTTTTTTCTTTTTTTTTTCTTCTTTTTTTCTCTTTTTTCTTTTTTTCGGAGCTGGGGACCGAACCCAGGGCCTTGCGCTTGCTAGGCAAGCGCTCTACCACTGAGCTAAATCCCTAACCCCAGTAACTTTTTTTGAGACAGGGTTTCTCTGTGTATCTTTGGCTGTCCTGGAACTCACTCTGTAGACCAGGTTGACCTCAAACTCAGAGATCCTCCTGCCTCTGCCTCCTGAGTGCTGGGATTAAAGCCATATACCAGAAAATTATATTTTGATCATAAATATCAACATGTTTGTCTTTGGTCACAGGCTTGTGAGAGGTTTAGCCATTAGCCATATCCTCATTGAAGCTTTAGTGCTGTGCCCAGCTCTTGAAGGAAGTCTGGGGATCAGATCTTAGCACTCAAGCCCCGTGAAGCCTGGGCCTCTCTAGTGCGACTTAGCAGCTCAGTCTGGCGGGACGGCAGCTTTGCAGAACTGAGAATTATATGTAGTACCGTGACAGATCAGGAGAGGCTCGGCCTCACCTCTTACAGGCAGAAGCCAGGAAGAAGCAAGCCCCTGTCCTTCTCATCTCTGAGCAGTAAAACACTGGGACAAACAACACGGTGTATTGGCTTCCCAGCACCCTTCCCTGGGGTGTCCTGAGTTCAGCGATGATAAACGTGCTGTGCAGTCCGCTGTGAGCGCTGATGCTGAGCATGCTGTGCTGCCTTTGGCTTAAATAAAGTGGATGTCTACTTTGATCAGATTCTAATCAGAGGTCTAGGTTTTGCCTGGATAGTCCCAGCATTGCAAGAGGCTACATCAGAAGCATCTCGAGTTGTGGGTCAGCCTGGGTTACATAGCAAGACCTTTTTTAAAAAATAAGTTTTGAGGGTTGGAGAGATGACTGAGTGGTTAAGAACACTGACTATACTTCCAAAGGTCCTGAGTTCAATTCCCATGCACTACATGGTGGCTCACAGCCATCTGTAATGGGATCCAATGCCTTCTTCTGGTTTGTCTGAAACAGTATAATTACTTTCATAAAATAAATATTTAAAAAGAAAAGCAGTTTTGAGCTGGGTCCTAGTGGATAGATAGGTATACTCATGCCCATGCCCATATATATTGAGTGGGAGATAGCACTTTCCTTAAAAGTGCTCTCATGCCTGATGTGTAAGAGTTACTTAAGAAATAGTTATTTAGGACCAGAGAGATGGCTTAGCAGGTAACGATGCCTGCTGCCAACTCTGCCAGCTTAGGTTCCATCACAGAGACCCACGTTATAGAAAGAGAAAACTGACCCCTCAAAGGAAAAAATAGTAATAAAAGGAATAGAATTAACTGTGTGTTCCCACCTACCCACTAATTTGAAAGTACCCTGAGAAAGCTGGCTGTGGTAGCTCATGCCTTTGCTCCTAGCAGGCCAGCCTGGTCTACATAGCAGGCTTTAGACTAACCAAGGCTGCATAAGGGGACTCTGTTTCAAATAACAAAAAAATACCCTAGGAAGAAGTTGTGTTTCTTTTCTTTTTTTTTTTTTAAAGATTTATTCATTTATTATATATAAGTGCACTGTAGCTGTCTTCAGATACACCAGAAGAGGGCATCGGATCTCTTTACAGAGGGTTGTGAGCCACCATGTGGTTGCTGGAAATTGAACTCAGGACCTCTGGAAGAGGTCTTAACCACTGAGCCATCTCTCCAGCCCAGAAGCTGTGTTTCTAACAGTTACTGTCAACTGAACAGTTGAAGTCCTATTTCTTAAGCCTTTTGCCCATATTCTTACTCATCGATAATTGGGTAGGGAAATGAAGAAACCCTAAGCCCCACTGGCCAGATACTAAAAAGGGGGGCTCGCATTATCTCTTCTAATTAGTAAATCACTAGGGATAGCTTACTGAGACCCAGCCTGAACATTGGCCCTATAGTCTTTACCCTTGCCACACATTACCCCTATGCTTTTGTGAATGCGTCCGTAAAACACAGATTCTGATAACTAACACATGACACTTACCAGACAGGAATCCAGCGAGTGTAAAGTAATAACAGGGTTTAGTAGTTACCACCTCACCATGTTCTTCCCTGTCCCTGAATCAACCTAATGTCTTATTTTCCTTTATAAATTACTGCCATGGTATAGTTCTTAGCGTTGTCTTTTTGTATTGTGAGTTTCCTTTGAGAATCATAAGACTGCTTCTTACCTTTGAAGTAGATGCAGTTCAGAATCATCATCTGAGTAGCAGAGTCTGTATTCTCCAAAGCTTCTTTTATGAGGCCCTTGGTGAGCTTCAGAATGTGGCTGTTTGCCTTTGATATGAAGGCAGGATCTGAGAAGTCAGCCTCCTGGGCCTCAGCAAAGTAAAACTCTCTCATGGCAGCTTTGAAGTCCTCCCGTATGGGAAACTGCTTCTGAATATAAAGGTCATTAACTGACTGAAGTGTGTACCCAAAATTCCTTCTGAATAGGCGATGGGTCAGCTTTCGAAAGAGGTTGTGAATGGTGGTCACCTCGTACTTGCTGCTAGCATTGACAAAGTCTTTGAAGTGTAGAACTGAGTGTACTTCCTCATGGGTCTCTCCCCTCAAACCTAAGGAGATCATCCCCATGGCAGTGGAAATGCCAACGGGTGCTATGAAAATGTTATCAGAAGAGGTAGCCTGGTCCTTCAGGACTCGGTAAAGGTTGAAGGCAAACTTTGCATTGAGGATGTTAAGGCGCTGGATCCGGCTTTTGCCTTGGAAAAGCTGCAGGATGTTGCCAGCACTTGATTCTGAGTCTGTTGGGGAAACTGCATCGACAACATAGATGTAGTCGTCATCTTCACTGAGCAGCTTCTCCAGGTCCAGGTAGTCGTCATCTTCCTCTCCTTCTGGAATCCAGTCATTGGTGACTGTGTTCTCTTTGTGGAAGTTAGGAGGCAGGAGGGACACGGTCAGGTTTTCCTTAGTTAGCTGCTCAGCAAGGCCTTTGCTCCCAGCACACATAGACATGATGAGAGAGAGAAGGAGAGTGTAGGCTGGATGCTTCATTTCTGCAGAGCTAAAGCCGCTGTAAAACAGACAACAGTGAGCACCAGGCAGCCTGGCTGCTGCCACCCTGCAGTGGGCTCTCTCAGGTCTAACTTGATAGCACCACGGCTCACACCAGTGTGAGTGTGTGTAAGTTTCATACATCTCCTGGATCTATGAGCCCCTAGAGCAGTGCTTCTCCACCTTCCTCATGCTGCAACCCTTTAATACAGTTTCTCGTGTTGTGGTGACCCCCATCCAGAAAGTTATTTCACTGCAGCCGGGCAGTGGTGCACACCTTTAATCCCAGTGCTTGGGAGGCAGAGGCAGGCAGATCTCTGTGAGTTCGAGGCCAGCCTGTTCTACAAATCGAGTTCCAGGACAGCCAGGGCTACACAGAGAGCAGAGAGACCCAGGAGGACATGATTCCAACCCTCCCACCACCCCCCACTCCCACCACCCCTACCCCATATGTGTGTGTGTGTGTGTGTGTGTGTGTGTGGTGTGTGTGGTGTGTGTGTGTGTGTGTGTGTGTGGTGTGCACACACATGTAAACATGTATGCCACAGTCAGATGGGTTGGTTCTTCCACCGTTATGTGGGTGGTGGAGATGAAGCTCAGGTAGCCGTGCTTGCACAAGTAGCGCCTTCGCCTGCTGGGCTGGTTCACTGATGTAAGAACATCTTCTTTAATGGTGGAAAAGAGGGAACCCAGGAGAGCCCCAGAGTCTCTTTTTCACCAACATCATCATCTGTCTCCAGAAAACAGGGCTGGCACCAGAGACATTGACGTCTGCCTGCTGAAGGGCACAGACTCATGGGACAAGTAGGGAGAGGGTGGGGTGCCCAGAGAGTCAAAGAGGTTTCATAAGAGTTGAGCTAGAGTGAATACCTGAGACAGGAGGAGAATTTCCAGTGGATGGACTCAGCGCTACCAAACTGTTGCTCACTGAGGGAGAAGGAGGACATTGTGAATGAACATGAACCAGCCTTCTAGAAACATATCATAAAGATTGCTGTGCTCTGTGCAGTCATTTGGTTAATTTGTCTAAGTCTTGGAATTTGGCAAGACTCTCTTAGGACCCACTGGAAGGAGTTTGGCTGGGGGCCCGTGTCTCTCCTGTAGTTTCAAGGGCTATTGGGTTAATGTGAGTTGCTGTAGGGAGAGATTTACTGTCAGGAGAAAGAAAATCTTTTCTACCTCCTGTTTGCAGTCTCACTGTGCACAGGGTCTGCGGGAGGGTGCTGTCAGGCCCACTCTTTGTAGAGGTCTGTAGACAGACAGACAGGTAGACAGGTGGACAGGTGGACAGGTGGGGTATTTTATGTTCTTTATCTGCTCATCCCTTGCCTTGTTTTTGAGGAGAACTTGATGACTTATCAGATCCAGCTTTTCTGCCCAGTGGCTTTGATTTCCCTTCCAGTCGGTCTCTCAGTTACTAAAGAGGTAGATGGCCTCTCTTATTGCTTCCCTGTCTCAGCAGCTAGGCATATCTTCTAGGAAAAAGAGAAGTCTGTTTTGTGCCTGTGACCATTTCTTGGTTTAGAATATCTGTTGCCAGTCTATATTCATTAAGGGTTGCTGGCTCCTAATAAAGTATTCAGACCTGTTTGACCTGAAGACAGTTAGGGACTAGCTTTGCAGATGCTCTATTTGAAATTCTGCCACGATTTTAACCTATCATGAGATGTAGCCTTCCTTTGCAGCTACTAAGAGATGGCAGTGGTTTGAGCCAGGAATATAGATAAATATTAACTACTCTCACACAGATTGCATGGGACCAGGGTTCAGTCCCTAGCTCTAAAATGTAGGGATTGAGGGATGGTAGATAATGACTAGATTTGAACCAGGTTGGTTAAACCAGGTCCCTGGTCTCACACGCCTGCCTTGCTTGCCGTAGAGTGCCAGGACACTCAGAACTGCTCACGCTTGGGGAGCAGCTGTTGTCAATCTTTGTCCTTAGGGCCTATCCCCTACAATGTGGCTAAAATTAGCATTCCCAGCTTTGTTTTTTGTTTGTTTTGATTTGATTTTTTAGAGACAAGGTTTCTCAACAGCCTTGACTGTCCTGGAACTGGCTCTTTAGACCAGGCTGGTTGAACTTGTAGAGATCAGCCTTCTTCTACTTCCCAAGCACTGGGATTAAAGGCGTGGTATTTCCACCTCCTGGCCCTAACATGGTTTTATTTCTGAGGGACTTTTTAAAAAGACATTGAGCATCTCAGGCCAGCTGAAAATCTTGTATCCCAAGGCTGACCTTAAGTTTCTGACCCTTTTACCTATACCTCCTCAGTTGTAGAACTGTATCACCGTAACTATTCTGTACAGTGCTGGGGTGAGACAGGGCTCTCAGCGCTAGCAGGGCGCTCTCCTAGCTATATCTACAGCTGGCTGCGGGGCTTCAGAAGTGCTTATTTTGGAAAAAGACTCACAGGTTTTCTGATTCTGAATATGCCTGAGCCTCCTCAGCACTGTGCTGAGACCGGTGCTGCATAATGTGCACATGTGGAACAGTTTCTAGGAACAGTACCTAATGTATGCAGCTACAACCAGAGCTATTTCAAGACAGAATCAGCATGGGTGTCACTGACAGTAAACGGGCTAGAGAGGGGGCTCAGCACTCAGTACTTCCTACTTTTCAGAGGAACAAGAGTTCAGGTCCCAGCCCTCCAGGTAGGTGGCTCAGCCATCTGTAACTCCAGTTCCAAGGGGTTTTGACACTCGTCTGGCAATCTGCACACATGTGGTGCACACTTGAACAGACAAGTGCATATTCACAAATAAAAAGAAAATACATCTCTCTAAAAAGAAAGGGAGGACAGAAGCAACTTAATGGAAGTGTTTTTATGATTACAATTAAAAGTACCCTTGGCTAAAACAGCAATTAGTAACAGTAATATTAAAGAACAGAAGAAAAGCCAACTTCAGTTAATGTGTGCTCAAGGGGACTAGTCTGAGCCCAGTGGTAAAGCTATTCTTCGTCTTATCCTGGAACTGCAGACACAGACACATTCCGGTTGGGCTCGGGTGGCTTGGGAGGGTAAGCATCAGCAAAAGCCATGAGCCATAGTTCATTATTCTATATCCAAAAGCCATGAGCCATAGTTCATTATTCTATATCCAAAAGCCATGAGCCATAGTTTCATTATTCTATATCCAAAAGCCATGAGCCATAGTTCATTATTCTATATCCAAAAGCCATAAGCCATAGTTTCATTATTCTCTTCTTAGAGGAAGGGAAAAATATAAAGTTATTTTATGCACTGAAAATTAGAGATCTGACAGGTAAATCTTTCTATTTTGCTCATCAGTTTCATAAAACAATTAAGGCATTTAAAGACACCTGTAACTTGTGTTTGCATTCAAGTTACTGTCTTTGAATTGAAGTGCTGTGCTTTTTTTTTTTTTTTAAGATTTTATTTTATTGTATGAGTACACTGTAGCTGCCTTCAGACACACCAGAAGAGAGCATCAGATTTCATTACAGATGGTTGTGAGCCACCATGTGGTTGCTGGGATTTGAACTCAGGACCTCTGGAAGAGCAGTCAGTGCTCTTAACCACTGAGCCATCTCTCCAGCCCGAAGTGCTGTGCTTTTAAAGTAAATCATCCAAGCTGTATTTTCAGGGAACACCATATAGTGTATTCTTGAGAGTTGCATGGATTGAGTTGGCCTTTTTGTATGTGTGTCATAGAGAACTCCATCTCCTGCCATGATGTCTCCAGATTCACACAGAGCAAGCAAGAAGGGGGGGAAACATGGAAACCTTTTTATGTTACAATCTTACAGAAGAATTGAAAGAATAGAATAGCAGTGCAGCCGCTGTGTCTCCTTTGTGTGTGTGTGTGGTGTGATATGTGCATATGTGTGTACATGTATATGTGTCTACATATGTACATTGTTTCTGAGCCTTTGAGGTTAGAACTCTTACATTCCTCCGACCTTTAATAGTGATGCTTAGGGAAACTTCCTGAGAACAGGAATATTGTCATACTTAAGCACTAGACAGTCATCTAAGTGCCCTGAGGTGATGGATACCCAGCGCTACCCATGCTGGAATTTCAGCCTTGTGCTACCATGCCAGTCTCCAGTTTAAAGTATCAAAGGTACAATACTCTTGTCTCTTAAAATTCAAGTTCCAGTTTTGTCAGTTATGCCAATATTAATATTAAACTAAATATTAAACTAAGTTTTAAAAAATATTAAATTAAAATTTAAAATTAATGATATATTCTTTTTCTCAATTTGTACTTTAATAAAGGAACCAATTATCTAGCTTTAAATATTAACAAAAATTTATAATTGGCAAAAAATGTTAGTAACCAAACTTACCTCTGTGCCTCTGAGCAGTGGCGTGGCAGAAATGAGACCAGAGGGGCCACCAGCAGTTTTCAGGGTGAACTTTGGTGCTGAGCTGTTGTGTGTTTTCCAAAGCAAATATGTCCTAATTCAAACACTACTCAAGTAGCTTTGTCAGCAGAACCCTTTCAGCTCTCTTTGATCACTTCTTGGGGACAAACTACTTCCAAACGCCAGTTCTTCTGTGTGGCTGTGATTTGGAATGTCACTATCTTTATCAGCATGTCTGCCCCATCTTGTTCAGGATATCTTGTAAAGTTAAGCATAACTGAGGCACTGTGCATCGTTCTGGATGCCATATCTGCTGGGCCCCCCTTGTGAGAAGGCCGCTGGCACACTGTGGGTGGAGTCTCCTTAAGCTCATGGAAAGCTTATTCCCCATTGAAAAATGAAGGGGCAAGTTAAGGTTGGTGACTTAGCAAATGCATAAATTGGTGTACATCTTTTGGGTTGTACCTTTTGAGTTGTGTGTTTGTTTTCAAGGTGGGTTTCTCTGTGTAGCCCTGGCTGTCCTGGCTGTCACTGTGTAGACTAGCCTGGCTTTGAACTCACAGAGATCTACCTGTCTCTGCCTCCTGAGTGTTGAAATTAAAGATATGTACCACTACGTCTTGTCCTCAAAAATTTTTTTTCTTTTTTTTTTTTTTTTCAGAGCTGGGGACCAAACCCAGGGCCTTGCGCTTGCTAGGCAAGTGCTCTACCACTGAGCTAAATCCCCAACCCCTCAAAAACTTTTAAAATGTGTTTCTACTGTCATTCTTCAGCACATAATTACCAAATTAATATATCTTTGGATTATATTGTACTAAATTGTGTCTGTGTGTGTGTGTGTGTGTGTGTGTGTGTGTGAGAGAGAGAGAGGGGGGGGAGTGTGTGTGTGAGAGAGAGAGAGAGAGAGTGTGTGTGTGTGAGTTAGAGTTGGGGGAGAGAGAGAGTGAGAGAGAGAGGTGGGGAGAGAGAGAGATGGGTGGGGGAGAGAGAGAGAGAGAGAGAGATAGGGGGAGAGAGAGAGAGAGATGGGGGGAGAGAGAAAGAGAGAAAGAGAGAGAGTGTGTTAACTCCACATAGGTCTCTACCAGGAGCAGCATCAAGTTGCTCAGAGAGACTCCAGTCTACTTAGGGACTGCTTTGAGTGTCAGTTGTGGCAGACTCTGAGCCCTTGTGAGAATCCCTTGGTACTTAAATGCTGTTTCTTTTTGGTGCATCTTCCCTGCAGAGTAGTATGTGGATATCACTTGGATGTCACTTTCCTGTCCTAAGAAACTGTATTGCTCACCTTGACTGAAACTAGAGTTAGCATTCTCTCCTGTAAGCAAAAGTGACAAGGTACTAGATGTATTGTGCTAGGTACCTTTGCCATGGTGTCTTACAGAGGAAAGGGTTAATGGGGCTTATGTTTTGGAGGGTTAGTCTATGCCGGCAGAGTAAAGGCATGGCCACAGGATTCACCTTCGAGAGCTCACATGGACTACAAGCAGGAAGCAAGGACATACTCACACTGGGAGTGGTCCAAGTCTTTTGAAATGTCAGACCCCATCCCAAACAGTTCCACACTAGGGACCAAGTTTTCAGTCATAGGAGCCTCTAGGGGCCACTCTTTTTCATATCAAACTACTGTGCTGTCAGAGTACCCAGGCTCAACTCCCAGTACCCATATCAAGTGATTCATGACTTCTTGAAATTCCACCTTTAGGGGCTTTGCTGCCTTTGGCCTTCAAGGGCACCTCCACTCAAATGCAGAGATGCTCATACATACACATAATTTTAAAATACACCTGCTATGTGAGGGAGCCGTAAAAATGAACTCAGAGCAGTGACCAGCACACAGGAAATGCCCAGACATGATACCCATTCTCAGTCAGAACCTGTGTGTACATGTTCTCAGAGAAATCCAGGGAGGAGGCAGGAGGCACAGCTTCAGCTTGTAATACTTTTTATTGCCATCATAAGCACCATGGCCAACCATGGCAAGACAATAGAAAGAAGAATTTGTCTGGATGCACAGCAGAGGAGGGATAAGATCTACTCATGACAGGAAGCAACAGCCATGGCTGGAATTATTGAGAGTTCACATCTTGAACCGCTAAGCAGAAAACAGACCAAACTCAAAATGGCGAGTCTCTGATACTCTCAAAGCCTGCCTCCCATATCACCCCTTCTCCAACAAGACCACTCTGCCTCACCAAACACTACCATCACTGAGGGCAGGGAGGTGAGGAAAGCACACCTGTCCCGTTCAAAAGCATTTAGCAGGCTTCTTGGCTAGAATTTTTTATTGAGTATTTTGCTGTTGTTTTCCTCCCTTTTAAGCTGGGCTAGAGGTTTTGTACATGCTTGGCAAGAATCCTAACTGCCTCCCTGCCCCCAGGATCTCATGTGATATGGGGTAGCATCAAGGTCACTATGTAATCAAGCTCCTTCTGCTTCCATTAAAGCTAGGATTACAGGCATGGGGCACTTCGGGATTGACCCCTGACCCCAGGGCCTCACAAGTGATAACAAGCCCCAGCCCAGCTGAGCCACAGTCCCGGCCTTATTCACAAAGACCAGAAGTCAGAGGTCTTGCCTGCAGCTCTAATTCCTGGTCCTATAACCAATTACTAAAAAGGAAAAAAACAAACATTAAAAACCAAAACTAGATTTCAACACTTCTTGTACCTTGACATTTAAATCTGTCGGGGATTTAAATCTAAGTGGGGACTTAGAGGTAATAGATTATATGTGTTCTGATTCCAGAACAGAATGGCGTCTCAAATAAACTCTGGGTCTGCTTCTCTGCTCTTGTTGGGGTTGTTGCTGTATCAATGTATCCCAGTTTACTTTGAGGTTATAGAATACATACAGAATTGAATTAAGAACTATGCATTGTAAACCACTTACACAAAGGTTACTGTTTTGTATAAATAAAAATGTCTATTTAATTAAATGTATATGCCCAGGTGAGAGGACAGGGCAATAACCAACCCTTGCACTGGACTTGTGTTTCCTAATGGGTGTCTGTGGTCAACCCCTGCGAGACCACAGTCTCTATACAGCAAACATCTCATCAGTCAGATTTCTCTATATCTTCAAAAATGGCCTTTAGAGCCAGATGTAGTGCTTAATAATGCCAGCTCTCAAGAGGCAATGACCCACAGTTTTCTTGAGCTCAGGGCTAGCCTTTTCTACTTTGTGAGACCCTGTCTCAAAGAAAAAAAAATGTGTACGAGTGTTTTGCCACCTCTGTGGTGTGTGTGTGTGTGTGTGTGTGTGTGTGTGTGCGCGCATGTGTGTGTGCACCATATGGGTGGAGTACCCATGCAGGCCAGAAGAGGACATCACATTCCTCCCCAAAACTGGAGAGCCACCATATGGTCCTAGAAATTAAACCCAGCTCCTTGGGAAGAGAGCAGCAATTGCTTGTAAGTGCAGAGCTTTCTCTCCTGCCCCTAAGCTTCTGTTTAGAAGGTGGGAAGAGGGGGTATTTTACTGAGTAGTCACTGTCTCCAAGCCTGAGGATCCAAGTTCAGTGTCTGGAATTGGATCACACAGCTGTAACCCCAGCACTTCTGTAGAGACAGAGGTGAGACGCAGAGACAGTAGAAGCACCGGGAAGTAACCCGCCCAGCCTTGGATTTGTCTGGCATGACCCCAGACTCCTTGCTCGCTCACTCCCACTTGCTAGGACTCTGGCTTCTGTTTAAGCATAAGCGGGTCTGCTGTCTGATAGCTCTTGCCTGTCTTTAGGGGTCCTTCTCTAGGATGTCCAGCTCCTTCCATCCCATTGAAGCATAAGAGTATGGCCCTGCACTAAGCTGCACAGCCGCCTTGTCTTTTCTTAGGATGTATCAGAGAGCTACTTGCTTCTTCCTTTCCTGAAGCCACCGCCATCTACCTTTCTAGGCACTAGACAATCTTAGCTGCAGTAATAACTGATGGGCCAGGAGGAATCAGAGAGCAGGCATAGCCTATTGCTTATTCATTACCCCAGTCCTTAGGAGGGAGCCAAGGAGGTCCCAGGGTGAAGAGAAGGATCCAAACCCTAGAAAGTTTAGTGTCTTTCTCTTGCCTATCAAAACACTGTTGGGGTTCTCTGCTGCTTGAAGGTTGGTTGGTTGGTTGGTTGGTTGGTTGGTTGGTTGGTTTAGAGACAAGGTCTCACTATGTCCTGGCTGGTTCAGAACTCTCTGTATAGGCCAGGCTGGCCTTGACCTCAGTGAGATTCACCTATCACTGGACCCTCTTAGCAACATTCACCTTGAAGTCTGCTATCCAGAACCCTATTTGGGCCTCTGCCTGCCTCTTAGAACCTCATCATAGGTTCACCTGTCACTATCCTCAATCACACAGCTACTAAAGCTTGCCATTCTTGGCCACTGGCAAGCACTTTGTCACTTGTCCTTGATGGCTAGTGTCCTATGGAACATGGGGCTTTCTGCCCTGTGACTCCTGCATTACTATAGCACTCCCTTAGAGGCCATCTCCTTAGAACCTCCGGAGTCTGTCCTGAACCAGTCCTCACTGTACCCTGACAGTTCTAAGGAGAGGCCAGAGCCTCTGTCCTGGGCCTCTTAGCCCCACACCAGCACCTGTGCCCTCCCTATGCTTGTGCAAAGAGATGCTTCTGACACAATTCCAGGAACTACAGTCTCAAAGAGAAGACCGCTCAGCTAATGAAAAATAATTGCTATTAGGCACCTGAGGTCTTTTTCATCTTTGTTCTGCGCTCATACATTTATGTATATTAAAATCTGCATTTGTACTTCTTATGCTGCTCTCCACCCGTGTTGGCCTTAAGCCCACTGTGAAGCCAGGGATGGCTTTGAGTTTCTGGCCCTCCCACTAAGTGCTGGAATTACAGTGTGCCTCATCTTGCAAGAAGGAACCAAACCGAAGCCGTTTTGAATAAAACGTCCCTTTTGAATAGGGGTCAAATGAAGTTTAAGTTCCCAAGACCTCCCTGGGTAACTGATGCCCTGCTTGGCAGGAAGGGTCATGTACGTAGATAACTGACATGATGCTAAGTAGGTCACCGTGCCATGCCACAGTTGAGTAAACCAACCAAACATAACAGAATACAAGCACCAATTCCTAAGGAAATCCTCTTTCTAAATTCTGATTGGTACCAAAAAAATTGGCACAAATATCTGTAGTTGTCAAGCCTAAAAGCTCTGTAACATTCTGGCTGGGGCAGGGGTGGAAGTTCAGATCCCGACTATCCTGAAGCCCTGATTGAGCATAAATTTTTGTCAGCTTACATTGGCCTGGTGTTTTAGTTGTGTTAGATCTATACGGACCCCATGGCAATCACACTCAACTTGAGTCATACTGCCATGATCCTCCCCGAGTTGTACCAGTTTACACCTGTTCGGTTGCATATGAACGTGACCTGGCATTTGGAATCACCTCTCCCGTTCTGTACCACTGGCTCAGGACCTGGTGCACACACCACACTGCAGGGGCACAGGACAGGGGCAAATGATTGCATGGGAGCTGTGCCCTTAGGGATTCTATAAGAACCAATGTGCCTAGGGGAATGGTGTGCACAAATAAGACCATGTTATACAGCTGCCATGCAACTGTTGCCTTTCAGCAGCAGGCAGGCTGCTCTCTCAAGCAAGGATTTAGGGAATTTAACTTCTCGTTCCTGCACTCAGACTAGCTTGCTTTTGCTACATGTTGAGATTCTGCCCAAGATTACTGTTTTAAAAAGTCATGTGCTAAAAAGGATTTGAAAGGTGCTTCTTCACTCTATCCATGATGTTGCTCTGTCTGCCAGGTGTTGGGTAGTGGTGGCACACGTCTTTAATCCTAATACCCAGGAAGCAGACACAGTTGTGTATCTGTGTGTTGGAGGCCAGCCTGGTCTATGGTTCCTTCTCTGAAGGCCCTCCCAGTCCCAGCCTTGTGACTTGAGGTTTCTTATAGTAACTTAGTGCTGTCCTCGGTTCTCTGCCTGGCTAAGCTTCATGTAGACACAGGAATTCTGCCCTGATTGTAAGTGCTAGACAGAAGGCCCTTGGTGAACTCCAACCGTGCTACCTGGTTAGCATTAAGCATTCCATATAGCCAGTGAAAGAATGAAGCCGACCATGGGTACAATAATTGATAAGTGCCAGCTCCTTGTGTCTGTTTGCACCCATTCTGACTGGCTTTGGGGAATGTGTGCTTGATTTTATACTTGGTGTAATGGAGTTTTACTAGCAAATAACCTTTCTCCCTTCCCACATCAGCTCACCCGACGATTGCCACCCATCAAAGAAGCTAAACCTAGGCTACAAAAGCTTTTCCGAGACTTCTGGCTCTACTCTGTGCTAATGGGATTCGCTGTGGAAGGCTCAGGTAGGGAGTGGTGTCTCCCCGGGAAAGGCTGAGTATGCAAGAAATAGCTATGGTCAGACTCAACAACTCCAGAGTCGGGGTACATTTGTTCTGAGCCCAAATGTAGCTTCTTGTTCCCGCAGGTACTTAGAAACGTTATACTTCCCAATGGGGATGCTATGTCCTATACAAAATTAGACAGCAGACTTGTTTCTGAGTCTCATTGTGGGGACAATTGTCTTAGGAGACTCAGGACTCTAGAAGTTGCCAGAGTCAATACATAAGACTTCTTGAACTAGGGACTCTATATTCTCATATATTCACATTTTCTCTCTCTCTCTCTCCCTCTCCCTTTCCTTCTCCTTCTCCCTTCTACTCCCCCTCTCCTCTCTCTCTCATCCCGTCTGCCCTGTGCTGGGACAATGGCCTCACCCACTAACTCTCTCTCTCACAGGGCTCTGGCCGGAAGAGTGGTATGAAGGAGTCTGTGAAATAGCAACCAAGTCACCTCTGCTTACCTTTCCCAGCAAAGAGCCTCTTCGATCAGTCCTCCAGTACAACTCAGCCATGAAAAATGATACAGTGACCCCGGTACGGATTCTCTTCTCACTCTTGTTAAACTGTCCAGAAACAATTAGAACAAATCCTTTCCATGTCCTTGTGCTAACTGTCAGGCTTCCTCTCTTCTGGGAAGGCACCATCATGAACCTCTGAGTGTTTCTTTCCCTCCAGGCTGAGCTGAATGAGCTCCGAAGTACCATCATCAACTTGCTAGATCCTCCTCCTGAGGTGTCTGCCCTCATCAACAAGCTGGACTTTGCCATGTCCACCTATCTCTTGTCTGTGTATCGGCTGGAATACATGAGGTACGTGAGCATTCACCTCCACACATACTGAGGCAAACTTTTCACTTTTGTGTCTTGACAGATATCAGACTTTTTCAGCTCCTCCCAAGACCTACAAGCATTTATAAAGCAAACAACTGCTGACGGCAGGGGGAGGGTCCTTTACTCACATCACTTAGTAGGCAGAGGCAGGTGGATTTCTGTCAGTTTCAGGACAGCCAGAGCTATATACCCATGAATATATGCACACTTGTGTGAGATATCTCACACACACACACACACACACACACACACACACACACACATAAATGTAAAAAAAATAAAATAGGATGGCTAAAGTAAAGAAAATGGTCACCTCATTGCCATTTCCTATAGAAAAATGTAGCTCCTTCCTCTTTTGTTCCCTCAAAGAAAAAGTAGCCAGAGAGCTAAGTGTGTAGCCCAGCAGAAGAGGGCTTGTCTCACATGCAGGGTTTTATCCCAGACTACATTTTAATAAAAGAAAAGAAAGAAAGAAGCTACAGAAAGCAAAACACAGTAACCGTGGTTAGTGTAGTGTGCCTAACTAGAAGAGCTTTCTCCCACTCCTCAAGTGTGGTACTTGGGTGTTATATAGCCATGGGCTCCCTGCAGATCCCCAAGAGCCTTACGCCAGCATAGAACAACTCCTGAGCTCTGACCCAAGGATGAGACTTCAATTTCCAGTTCCTGTTTATTAGGGAAATTTTGAAATCACAGTGTGAGAAGTAAAAGCATCCGAGCCTGCACAGACCCTGGCTTTGCTTACAGAGACTCAGCTACCCCTGAAAGGCTTGTGTGGAGGCCGGTGAATCTATCGTTAGGCCTGCTTTCCTACTGCAGCTCCTAGGACCTGAACAGCTCTTCAGTACAGCCATGGTCCAAGCACACGAGTTTCCATTTTCTTCCCTTTCCCTGAAGGCTACAGGCCTTTTGTTTTTGCCTTCTTATAGTCTTTTCATCTTATACATGTATATGACTGTAGCACATGGATACCAGGCATGGAGCAGGGGCTCTGAGGTCACCTGCAAGAGCAGCCCTCTCCTCCAACCAGTGGGTCCTAGTCACCAAACTCAGGTTGTCAGGTGTGGAGGCAGGTACCTTACCCTCTGAGTCATCTGGCTGGCCCAGGTTGGAATTTATTATCATAAAGGTAAAAAGAAAAATACCAGTACTGGGGCTAGAGGAATGGCTCAGCGGTTAAGAGCACTGACTGCTCTTCCAGAGGTCCTGAGTTCAAATCCCAGCAACCACATGATGGCTCATAACCATCTGTAATGAGATCTGTTGCCCTCTTCTGGTGTGTCTGAAGACAGCTACAGTGTACTCATATATAATAAATAAATCTCTTTTTTAAAAAAATACCAGTACTGGTGAAGCTGAGGCAAAAGGGTTGGTATGAATCTAAGACCAGCCTGAGCTACATGAGACCATGCATGACTCACAAAAATGAAGCAGGAGCTAGGCAGACGGCAGTGACTCCGAGGGCTTGCTGTGTTCCCAGCACCCCCATGAGGCAGTTTACAGTCCCCTCCAATTCTGGCCTCAGTAGCACCCACTCACACAGCGCACAAACACACACACACGAAAACAGAGCCCCACGAATGAATGGCACAGAATATGCCAAAGGTAAAGAAATCTGAATGCAGGTCTCAGGGTGGGCATGGTAGCCCATGACTTTAATCCCAGCCCTCTGGAGGCAGAGGCAGGTGGATTTCTGTGAGTACTAGGCCTGCCTGGTCTACACAGTGAGTTCCAGGACAGCCAGGTCTACACAGAGAAACCCTGTCTCAGAAAACCAAAAAAGATGGCTGGTGAGATGGCTCAGCAGTTAAGAGCACTGACTGCTCTTCCAGAGGTCCTGAGTTCAATTCCCAGCAACCACATGGTGGCCCACAACCATCTGTGATGAGATCCGATGTGTCTGAAGACCAGCTACCATGTACTTATAGATAATAAATAAATCTTTTAAAAAAAAAAAGAAAAAAAGCCTTGGTTCCTGTAACCTCTGTGTCACTAGTAGTGTAATTAGTGGAGTGAAAGAGATAGCACTGTGTAACTAAATGATCAGCCTGTAGAAAGTCCAGATGAGCGTGTGCTCCTGTGAACAGCAGAGATGCTGTTGTGTAAGCCAAACCGTTCAGAACAGTGCCCGTCTCTGATGGGGAGGGGTGTACCTTTATGTGTTCAACACTGCTCTCTTTGTTAGGGTGCTGCGTTCTACAGATCCAGATCGCTTCCAGGTAATGTTCTGCTACTTCGAGGATAAAGCTATTCAGAAAGACAAATCTGGTAAGCTTGTCATTATAGTGCTTTCATGATAAGAACTTGAGTAGGAAAAAGAAAATAGTTCCTATTTTCTGTTCACATAGAGAAAATAGTTTTATGACGTTACATACTCCATTGGAAGTATCTTCACAAAATATATAACCTTAAAAATATGGCAAGGTAGGACCATCAAAATGGCTCAGCAAATAAAGGTATTTGTTGTGCCTGACAGTCTAAGTTTGATCCCTGTGACCTTTGTGGTGGAAGGAGAGAACTGACTCCATAAATTGCCTTCCAACAATTAAAATCCACATGCACTGTGAAATATAAGTGCACATGTGCACACAGAATAAATAATAAATGTAAGATACTTTTTCCTTTTTAAAAACTATTTGTTTTTATTTTATAACCTATTTTGCCTGCATGTACATCTGTGTGAGGGTGTCAGATCCCCTGGAACTGGAGTTACAGACAGCTGTGAACTACCATGTGGTTGCTGGGAACTGAACCCAGGTTCTCTGGAAGAGCAACCAGTGCTCTTAACCACTGAACCATCTCTCCAGCCTCCCCCCCACACCAAGACTATTTTTTAAATAATCCAGGGTAACCTGGGTTACAGTTGAGTTGGTAGAGCACTTCCCTAGTGGGCCTAAAGCCCTGAGTTCAGTTCCTGGTGTACTAGTAGTGTTTGCTGTTATCCAAGCACTTGATTGTGGAGGCAGGAGGATCATCTCAGCTGTATAAGGAGTATAAGGAGGGGCAGAGCAGGATACTCGAGAAGCTGTCAAGTGGGGTCTAGAGAGACAGCTTGGCAGTTAAGAGAACTGCTAGTATTCAGATCCCAGCACCTACATCAGGCAGACCCCTGTAACACAGCTAGCTAGAGGAGCCTGATGCCCCCTCTGGCCTTTATGAGCACTTGTACAGACATATGCACGTAAACACACACAGACACACACACATAATTATTTTTACAAAGTAAAAAATTTTTCCAAAAAAAATAATAAAATGAACTTTTTGTTTCTAATTTTGGAGTATTTCAGATTTTGACTTTTTTTGTTTTTGTTTTTTGATGATGAGGAGGATCAAACCAAGAGCCTCATACATAATAGGCAAATACTCATCCATAGAGATACCTCCCCAACTTGCTTTTTAGATTTTCAATGTTAAGATCAGAAGTACTCGACATATACCAGGAAGTAAGGGGGGGGGGGATGGGGTGGTCCTGAGGGGAGTATCAGGAGAACACAAAAGGCAGTTTGAGAACTCCCAGTGACTATGGTAGGAACAATCTGAACAGTAGCAGTATTTGATTATAACCTGGATTTAAAAGCAAAAAGCTAGAGGCTAGAGTGCTGTCTCCATAGTTAATAGCATGTGCTGTTCTCAGAAGACCTAAATTCACATCCCAGCGCTCACATGACCACTCACACCCATCTCTAACTTCAGGTTCAAAGGGTCTAAGGCCTTCTAGCTTTCATAGACATTAAGTATGTTCATCCTACATGTGTACATACATAGACACATACAGGCAAACACTGTATGTGTGTGTGTGTGTATGTGTGTGTGTGTGTGTGTGTGCAATATAATATTTTTAAACCATGAGTCCATACTAATTAAATTATTGAGTAAATGCAAAATAGAAAAAGAGAGATAGGGTTGGGGATTTAGCTCAGTGGTAGAGCGCTTGCGTAGTGAGCACAAGGCCCTGGGTTTGGTCCCCAGCTCCGAAAAAAAAAAAAAAAGAAAAAAGAAAAAGAGAGATAACTCTTTCTTAAAGAACTCCAGTTTATAAAAGTAGAAGTGGAAATAAATAGAATGCCCTCGTGGTTAGCTGTAGTACTTACTGCACAGAATCCATTGAGAGGCCACAACTAGCAAAATGTCAGAGAGAAATCAGATACAGGCATGATCTCAAACACTATGAGCATACGTTCATAAAGATGTGTTGTTTGTGGCTTTAATTCACTGAGCACTCCTGGAGTGACAGTTAGCTCCTCAGCTCAGAGTGTGGGTTCTATAAGGATGGGAAGGGAAAAGTAGTTACTCAAACACTGTGCTGACAGTTTGCTTCAGAAATGGTAAGAGATGGTAAATGCCTTAGCCCCTGATATAATGAGACAAAAAAAAAAAACAAGTATGCTACACCTCTCACTCCAGCACCCAGAAGTCTCAGGTCAGAGTGTTATCACAAGTTCAAGTCTAGCCTGAGCTACACATGAGAAGCAAACCTGTCGAGCCATGTCTTAAGAAACCCAGCCAGGGGATGTTGGGGATTTAGCTCAGTGGTAGAGCGCTTGCCTACCAAGTACAAGGCCCTGGGTTCAGTCCCCAGCTCCAAAAAAAAGAAAGAAAAAAGAAAAAAGAAAAAAGAAACCCAGCCAGGGGTCAGGGGAGAGGAAAGGAAGGAAGGAAGGAAGGAGGGGAGGAAGGGAGGAAAGAAGGAAGGAAGGAAGGAAGGAAGGGAGGGAGGGAGGGAGGGAGGGAGGGAGAAAGAGAGAGAGAGAGAGAGAGAGAGAGAGAGAGAGAAAGGAAGAAGGTTGTATCACTTCCAGCACTCCCTCCAAGTCCCCTGAACCCCACCCTAATGAACAGGTCTTAGATAGCTAAATTGAAAACCTTTCTATAAATTAACTGTGTACTTAAAGTATCAAGGTCATGAGGTCCAAAAACAGACTGAGGGATCAACACAGTTATAAGAGACCAAGAAATGTGAGAAAATTCTGTGCGGTGTTCAGGATCCGCTCCAGGAACAGAAAGGAGACATGACAGAAAGGAGACATGACAGGGAGATTCGGGTGATAGTGTGGTGCCAGGTTTCCTACTTCTGATAAATGCAGGCTGCTTATGGCAGATATTCTACTCTGCAGCTCTGTGCACCTGAGATGGTTGGTAACTTTTGTGACTATGCCTGATCCCTGGAACTGCCCTTGCCATGTCTGAGCTTGCTGGTAACTTGGACTGTCCTAATCCCCGAAACCTTCCTCTCATTGCAGGGATGATGCAGTGTGTCATCGCTGTTGCTGACAAAGTATTTGATGCCTTCCTGAACATGATGGCAGAAAAAGTAAGCCTGCCTGAGCGCCAGTGTGTGCCTTCTGGAGACACATGGGAGAGCCCCATGGTGCCTGTCTTCTCTTCTCGCTCTAGGCCAAGACCAAGGAGAATGAAGAGGAGTTGGAGCGGCATGCCCAGTTTCTGCTGGTGAACTTCAACCACATTCACAAGAGGATACGCAGAGTGGCTGACAAGTACCTGTCTGGTCTGGTGGATAAGTAAGTTTGACTTCTCTCTAATGCTCTGTATGTGTATAAACATCGATAGCGTGGGACAGGGAAAACCAGCGTTGCATCATCAGCCCAGAAAATAACGAAGTCAGAACAAAAATTCAAGGATGATGCAGCTCCCTGGAGAATGTCAGTGCGTTTGTAACAGCCTACATTTTAGCCTAGAGACATACTCATTCTCAGCCATGGGTATTATTGGTATTATAAGCTCAGTATCTCCTAACCCAGGATCTATCTAGAAGTCTCCCAGGAGAATAAGGATCCTGTGAGCTTCTCAGAATAAAAGCTCACACTTACATTTTCCCACTGCTTGTGCTAAGAGGCATGACAGCATACTGGCACCTTTCAGAAGGTAAGCTGGGTGGCCTCTGAAGTATAAAGGCCAAGTTAGCACACACACTGCTGGCCGCCAGCTCCCTGGGAGTACCACAGAGGCTACAGGCCTTCTTCAGACAGCTGCAGAGGTGAGGATCGGCCAGGAGCCAGCCAGGCCATCATCCACAAGGACCAAGCCCTGCACACATGGTGTACATCCAAGTCAGACCACATGTAAGATGAGTACCGCACAAGGCAGTGTCCTTCCAGTCTTCTAGAACCAGGCAACTGCTTTACTTCATTCCAGTATTCTTGTTTTCTGTCAGTGGCATGAGACGTACTGGGAGCCACCATAAAACACTAGAACTGCCCTGGAAGGGAGGGGTATGGCCTGTATGTGCCCTTGGATGTAGGATGGACTGGACCTGAGAACATTTCTGACCAGGCTCCATATACCTCGCTGTGGAGAGAGAGGTGGATAGGTGCTATGTCTCAGTGGGCTCATGGCTGTGCAGGGGAGGCCCCAGAGGTGGACTGTGTAGGTTCCTGGGAAGTTCTTCTCCTCAGCCCTGAGAACCCTTCTTGCTGCAGGTTTCCACACTTGCTCTGGAGTGGGACTGTGCTGAAGACCATGTTGGACATCCTGCAGACCCTGTCACTATCACTAAGTGCTGTGAGTATCCCAGCGATATAGATCTACCTAGCACATGAGCTTCCCACTGTGTGTCATACTGACTCCAGTAATACCCCTGAGCCTCACTTACTTACACATGGTAAATGGAGAGGGTACCCAAACTGTTCCCTGAGGTCTCCTGCTAGGCTGTGGCAGGTTTGGGAGTCCATGTGGGGCATGTGACACTGTTGACTGTGTCACATGCTTGGCAGAGCAGCCTTGAGGGCTTAGGGGTCTGTTGTTTCCAGGATATTCACAAGGACCAACCTTATTATGACATTCCTGACGCCCCCTATCGGATCACGGTTCCTGACACGTATGAAGCCCGGGAGGTAAGTCCCACCTGGTCCCCTAGAATGAGGGCTTCCCTGGGAATGTACAATGGTTCTTGGCACTGTCCTCCTGCAGGGGGAGCTGAGCCTGTCTGTGTTCCAGGCCTGTGGCTTCCCACTCAGTGTCCCTGACTCTGCAGCTTTACTGCTTTAGCTGCCAAAGGCATTTCTAGCTATGAGTCAGCTCTCAGCCCCTCAGATCTGCACTGAGCAAGCATGGCTTTTAGAGTTCAGTCCTTGAGGCATGCTAACTTGTTCACTGTAGAATAGAAAAATGGACTCTGGCTTTGCCATACCCTTTGATCCAGATAAGGAAGACGTCCTGCTAGCTCCTCTCCACACTGAGTCTGATGTGGAGCTCCTGCTACAAGAGTACTGGACTGGTCCAGCATTCTTCTAGCCTGGGGTAGGGCTCTTCCCTAACTTAGGCCTCCCCAGCTGGACAGAGTTATATGGCACCTCTGAGGACTTTTCCCCATGTAGAATATCGATTGACTGACTCAGGATGTGTTGCACAGTGACCGTAAGATGGACTGTTTATGTTGTAGGATCTGCCACACAGCCTTCTGCAAGAACCACAGCCCATAGTGCACTCAGGGCCCCTGTGCCTGTGGCTTTGGCGTTAGTACATGGCTACTGACACAGCTCCCATACCCATTACCTTAGACTAGCTGGCTTAAATAAAGACATTGATTTTCTCACAGTGGTGGGACAAAAACGTCCAAGAACACAGTGTTAGCAGGGGAGTCTTCTGAGACCACTCTCCTTAGGATGCAGGATCCTTCTCACTGTGTTCTCATGTGGTTCCCTCTGAGAAGGTGTCCCTGATGTTCCCGCATTTCTTCCTTGCATAAGTACACCAGCTGTGTTAGGCTGGGCTTTCCCACTGTGGCCTTTAATTTAATAACCTCTTTTAAAGTCCTTCCAAGTACAATCTTATTCTGAGTTTCTGAGGATCAGGGCTTCAACGTAAGACTTTAAGAAGACACAGTTTAGCCTGTGACAGTCACTGCCACCTAGATATGCTGACTTCCAGTTGTTTAACTTCTAGAGCATCGTGAAAGACTTTGCTGCACGCTGTGGGATGATCCTGCAGGAAGCCATGAAGTGGGCACCCACGGTCACTAAGTCCCACCTGCAGGTACTTTCCCCAAATACCAAAAGCAGTCAAAATATAAACTCCTGTGTGATAAACAGAGACCAAGAGCAGTCTAAAGCCTGAGAAAAGTGCATGCTCAAGGATCAACTGTTGGACATGCCTTTCGGGGTGAGTGTGACTGTCAGGCCAGTGCACCTGGCTCTGACCACTGTAAGGTATTAGGACTGTGGGAGGATTGCGGCTACTTACAAGGTGAGTTGGGGCAATGTGGGGTTCAGGGACAGTGGTGCAGGCTGCCCAGGCTTGTTGCATTATGTGCACCTTAGTGCAGGGCCTTGAAGGCCAGTGAGCAGACAGAATCAAAGGCTTGAGTCTCAGTGACACTCTGTTGAGCCTACACATATACATATGTATTTCTTCAGACTAATGTTCTCACTTGCAAAGAGAACAAAATTGCCACAGAATATAGAAGGGGAAAGTTGTCTTAGAAGGAATCAAAGATTAAAAATAAGAAAAGAGGGGCTGGAGAGATGGCTCAGCGGTTAAGAGCGGTTAAGACTGCTCTTCCAGAGGTCCTGAGTTCAATTCCCAGCAACCACAAGGTGGCTCACAACCATCTGTAATGGGATCTGATGCCCTCTTCTGCTGTGTCTGAAGACCGCTACAGTGCATTTAATATATAATAAATAAACAAGTCTTTTTTAAAAAAATAAATAAGAAAAGAAAGGGTACCACTAGAAAGAACCTGAGCTAACAGGGAGCTGAGTGAAGCCTGTGTGACCTCAGCAGAACATTTAAGGAGGAACAAATTTTGTTCATTTATTTTTTTGTTTTCAAGATAGGGTTTCTCTATGTACCCCTGGCTGTCCTAGAACTCACCATGTAGACCACCAGACTAGCTTTAAAGTCATAGAGATCCACCTGCCTCTGCCTCTGCCTTCTGGGTATGGGATTAAAGGTGTGTAACACCTTACCTGGCTCAAGGGAGAGTTATTTTTAAAAAGTATTCCTCGGGCTGGAGAGATGGCTCAGTGGTTGAGAATACCGACTGCTCTTGCAGAGGTCCTGAGTTCAATTCCCAGCAACCACATGGTGGCTCACAACCATCTGTAATGGAATCCGATGCCCTCTTCTGGTGTGTCTGAAGATAGCGACTGTGTACTCACATACATAAAATAAATAAATAAATCTTTTTTTAAAAAAGTATTCCTCGTGGTCAAGCCCAAGAAAGGTGGAGCAGCTGGCTCTGAGAGACCTAGAGTCAGTTTGAAATACGCTGAGCAAGAGTCCCTGACTTGTGCCTAGGATTACTGTCCACACAAGGGGTTGTTCAGCAAGGATTGAGAAACGCTGGAAGAGGAGTCATCTGGACCCACATTCATACACAGACGAGGGCAGAGCCACGCCTGCTTATAAAGGCACACTTTGACACTGTGCAGTTTTCATATTTAGCCACTGGGATTCTTCAGCTTTTTTCTAAAATCATTAATATTTGAGAAATACCTGTTTCATGTCGTGTAGAGGAAAAGAGCCATAGCCACTAATGAAAACAGGAATCCTTTAGTGCCTAAAGATTTCAGGAAACAAAAAGGAACCAGTAGGTAGAGCTCATCCATCCCAGCATTGTTTTTAAGGCAAACAGCCTTAATAAGAACATCGAGGCTGGGTGATGGTGATGCATGTCTTTGATCCTAAAACTAGAGAGGCAGAGGCAGGTGGATCTCTATGAGTTCAAAAGGCCAGCCTGGTCTACAGAGCAAGTTCCAGTACAGCCAGGGCTACACAGAGAAACGCTGTCTTGAGAAAAAAGAAAAGGAAACCGAGTATTACAAGGAGGCTTGAAAGGGTCATAATATTTCCAACAAGCACACCGGACCCTGGTTCCTTCTGCTTTGCCCAGCAGCCATTCCTTCTGAACCCATGACTTCATGCAGCTGTCACTGACCAGCTTCACTGCCTGCCCATCCTCCCCAGCCTCAGCCTCCTCAAGTCCCCCTCCCAGTGCCTCCACAGTGGTCCAGTGTTAGTAGCAAATCTCATTTGGTTTTTAAACTTAACCATTACTCCATCCCTATCATCGTAGAGTCTGATCATAGATGGATTTCCCCAGCTACAGAAATTCCTAAAACAATTGGTAATATTGTGTGTGTGTTTGTGTGCTTTCTCCTGCTCCTGCTCCTGCTCCTGCTCCTGTGGTGATGAGAATATGTCATTCCAAGAGTAAAAACCTTCTTTTTCCTCTTGCTCTGCTCTGGTGTGTAAAATAACTTTTATTTGCCTGATTTCAATGTTTCTGATGCATATGGTCTCCATCTGCTAACATAGGCCTAGTCCTGGGAGCTTCTAGCTTCTGTACAATCTAATCTAGGCCTAGAATGTTTTCAGCCTCTGAGACTTTCTGCTGAATAAGCTCCCCCCTTCCTAGTTCTTTCTGATCTCTGACTGGCTGATTCAACTCAGTTGTTCTGACTCAAACTTCTCTCCAAGCTGACTGCTTCAATCTGGTTTCTCTCAGTTTCTCCTAAATTGCTCTGCTTGGCCTCATACTAACTCTGGCAATCTGTTTTAACCTTCTGACTCCTTCTGTCTTCACCTGTGTCTAGCTTATTCTTTCTCCGCAACCTGTCTCTCTATAACTGTCCTGGTAAAACTTTCCCCCACCCCTCTCTTTGCACTGCTCCCTTAAATTGCCTCTCTTTTTCTCTCTTCTCATGAGAGTTGGTAATATCTTATTCTGTCAAATCTTTCTCTGATTCATCACTTTGCCTGCCACTCAGTTAGACATTACTTTCAAACATGGATGCTTCCTTCTAAAAACTAACTTTACCTTCATTATTTGGGATTAAAAATGTGTACTAAGGGTATGTCTGTATTCCATCCAGAGGGATTAAAGGTGTTTGCTAAGGGCTGAGTCACACCACAATTAGAAACAGCCTTTTTTTTTTTAAGTTAATAACACAGTCTTGGGGTTCACAATGTGATCAAACATCCTGCATCACTGGTGCCCTCCCGCTAGCCAACAGACACGCTCAGATACTTGTTCTGGGTTCCCATTTCACACATTCCTCAGTAGCAAAGTACTGCCGTAGCAAAACAGAAGTCTGCGTGAGGCCTCTGTTTGTATGGCCTGCATGTTCACAGCAGGCCTGAGGCTATGTTGCTTGTTTTCCAGCAGCTGGCAGAACACTGACCAGATAGCATGTTTGCAGTCAAGGATGGTCCTGTATAGATCATGACATCTCCTACCAACTGTGTACTAGCCACTCAGAGATCAGGACCTCCTCCTCATTTATAAATGAAAAGGGCTTAACTCCCTGATGGTCCCACAGTTGGCAAGTCAGAGCAGATCCTGCACTGAAGCCTGGTATCGGATCTGCTGCTTTATGCTTCTAGAGTTTTCTTTCTGTTAGTGATGTAGCTTGCTTTCTTCCATTTCAGGAATATCTGAACAAGCATCAGAACTGGGTGTCAGGACTGTCCCAGCACACGGGATTGGCCATGGCCACTGAGAGCATCCTTCACTTTGCCGGCTACAACAAGCAGAACACAACTCTTGGGGTATGTGAAATACCCTATGGAGCAGTGAGCTCCTAATCTGTGATAGGGGAAGGACTCAGTCTATATGTAGATTTTCATGAAAGACCCTCAGCTCCTGTACCCCACACATTTCTGAGGTATGTAAGGCATCTGTTGACAGATGGGGATTGATGAGGGTCCAGAAGTGCCATCCAAACAGGCATTTCCCTATTGTGCTTAAGTTTTGTAGGTAAAATTCGATACATTGTGAAATCTGACTTTGTAGTATCATAGAGAGGAAAGAAATTGGCTTCTCAGACATACACAGCATTATACATAGTCACATTTGTCTGGACTCAACCTTCCTAATGCTGGGACCCTTTAATACAGTTCTAAAGTTGTGGTGATCACCAGCCAGAAGGTTATTTGTTGCTACTTCATAACTATGACTTTGCTATTGTTATGATTGTGATATAAATATCTGATATGTGTCCCCCAAAGGGGTCACAACCTACAGGTTGAGAACCAGTGGTCTGGAACACTCACTGGACTTCATGATTCTGTTTCCTGCAGATGCTCACAGACACACACATGGGCCTCCCAGTTTTATCTGTTTTGTTTACAGTTAATTAGGTTTAAAAGCAGTAGTTTCAAAGTTAAGTTAGGCTGGAATTGAAATCAGACAGTCACACCTGCTAATAAGGCTGGCCTTGCAGCTTAAGCTGTTTCACTCTACACACACACACACACACACGCATACACAGTCAGTATGAACCCAGAATACTGCCAAATGTGCGTTGTCCTCGCCCTCTGAGAAACTATAGGTGGGCTGTGAAATGTGCTATGTGGAGGTACCACAAGGAAGGGAAGATTGTCCTCAACACCCAGCCAAGAAAAAACACTTGGTCAAGGGCCTGCAGTCTCCCTGGGAAGGCCTGTGGCTCTGTCACCAAGGAGCTTGTACTTTGGTGTTACTCAACTTCCTCTGAAGGCATCGGCCTTGGCAGATGTGGCCAGTTGGACCATATATAGCTAGCTGTCACTAGCCATTCTACTCTTGACAGTAGATTGTCAGCAGTTAGGGGACAGAGGCACAGCTCTATACTGCCACCTTCCTCAGGCTGAAGAAGACCCCTAGAATTTTAGAGTTCCCAGCTCAGGCCAAGCCAGGATTTGTGACTTTGCTGCTGAAAGGGATTTCTAGATTAATAGAACTGAAGCAGCTTTAGAAATTGTATCAGAGTTGGTTTGGTTTGGTTTGGTTTGGTTTGGTTTGGTTTGAGACAGTGTCTCACTATGTAGCCCCTAGGTATTAAAAGATGTGTTTAAGTGCATGGGTTTGGAGAGGCTCTAGGAAGAAAGGAAGACATCCACGTGTGGGTACTGTGCCCCTGGCATTAGCCCTCGCCTTCCATCTCAGAGGATTGCTGAGAGACTCTGGCCCTTCTCTGTCACTGGAAAAGGGAGGACAGTGAGACTGCTGCAGAGATGCCTTGAGCTTCTACTCTTCATATGAAGCACGGAGTGGAAGCTGCTGCAAAACCCAGAAAACTGCTGGCTCATGGCTAGGGAGGGAAAAGGGCCTCACGCTCTCAGCACATGGTGCCGGACTCCTGGCTCTACTGCTGGTGAATGCTTCAACAAGACCCCAGGAGGCAGGGCTTCTTTTCCTCTTCTCTTGTTTCAATGATTTTCTTTACCTTAGTGTCCTGTTTGAGGATCGGATCCCCAACCTTGGGCTGTCCACCTCTTGGAGAACACATGAGCAGAGGGCAGGGCTTAAAGCCACTCACTTGTTTTAGGTACTGGCTAGCTAGCTCGCAAGGGTCTGTTTTGCTGGAAGGATTTTCATCTTTGTCCCAGAAGATTACAGCTTATAAGTGAGGAGAAGACACCTGTGTTGCTGCTGTTTGTTTTATTCTTTGGTTTTGGTGGAGACCACTGTGTCCAGCCGAATAGATTCTTGGTAAATGGAAAGGATGCTTTTTGTTCTATGTTTGATTGTTGGTTGTGCTTGAAACCCTGACTAAGGTACCTCTGTCCTATAGTCCCCAACTCCACATTCTTAAAAGAGCTATCCCTCGTACACACATGTAGAGACCAGAGTTATTTATGTGGGGTGGTGCACACCTTTAATCCCAGCACTTGGAAGGCAGAGCCAGACAGATCTCTGAATTTGAGGCTAGCCTGGTCTACAGGACAAGTTCTAGGACAGCCAAGGCTACACAGAGAAGTCCTCTCTCAGGAAAAAAATTAGATTTTTCCATGAGGCATGCAAGTGGTCATGTTAGCTTGGCACACTGAAGGTTCAATGGTCTGTATTAGAGCTTGATGTCCTACCAGGGCTTTGGTTAAACATAAGAAAAAATGTTTTGGCATCTAAACCAGCTCTCTGCACCTATCTAGGTAACTCAGCTCACTGAGCGCCCGGCCTGTGTGAAGAAAGACTACTCCAACTTCATGGCATCCTTGAATTTGCGCAACCGCTATGCCGGCGAGGTACTTGTCTTACCCTTGTGCAGAGCTGTTCTGAGCATCTTAACTTCATGCTACTTAGCTGTTTTATAGTGGGTGATGTGGAATTTACTCACTTCAGTTGACTGGAGGAGCCTGGGTACCAGCACTCAGTGGTACATTCCAGGGCATTTATGCCGCTCCTTAGCATCTTTACAAGGAAGTGACATCACTGGCACACTGAGGCATGCCAGGGCATGTGCTATGTGGTAGTAGACATGTGCAATGTTGTGCATTCTCCTGGACACTTGCTAAGATCAGTGTGCCAATATTCTAGTCTTACAGGTAAAGAAACACAGACCCCTGAGGTTAAATAACTTGTCAGAAGTAGGCTCAGGAGCCATGTGTGCTGGCTCCATACGGAGGGCTTTCACTCACAGAATTTATTCCCGGCTAGCCAAATCACTTACCCATCTGGTTTCAGATTTCTCTTCCACAAATTCAAATCTCGTTGACACTGAAGGTAGAGGCTGACATCTCATGAAGTGTATCAGAGTGGTCTCCTGTGGCGTGGCTCCCCTCCCCCACCCCCAACACTGCTTCTCGCTCAATCCAGTGACTGCTCTTCTGTGCATCTCGGACTCAGCATGGGCTAAGTACATGCTGAGAACTGCAGAGAGAGCTTATTCTATGTCATTTTGAATGATGCCATGTGCTGGGGAAGCAAAAAGTCTGCCTTGGGGGCCTGGGTTTATTTTTGGAAAGAGTCATATCTCCTGTATAACCAAGTATATGAATAAGAAAGTAATGCTTTCTGGAAAACGTATATGTGAAAAGATTGTGAAGCCAGTTTTGTTGTTTGAGTCATTAATTGACTCTGAAGGAAGTTTATTTATCTAGCTTATGTTTGTAAGCCTTGTCCTGGCTTAGCAGTGTGTACACTGATGAGACTATGTCTCCACTTTCAAGGATCAGAGTTGGTGAAAATGCCAAGATATATTTCCTGGAGAGAGGCTCAGTGACAGCATCATTGAAATGAGCTCTAGTCTAGCCAGTCCTATTGTGAGCTGGGCCAGCTGGTGGCCAGGGCCTTCCTCACTGGCGTGTGTGCTGGGCTCAGTGCACAGCTGCTAATAAGTGTACTTCTTCCCAGGTGCACGGGATGATTCGGTTCTCAGGTGCCACAGGCCAGATGTCCGACCTGAACAAAATGATGGTCCAGGATCTGATTACAGCTCTGGACCACAGTCATCCTCAGCACTATACCCAAGCCATGTTCAAATTGACGGCCATGCTCATTAGCAGCAAAGGTAACACACAAGGCCCATGGGATTCTGGGTTCATGTCTAAGTGAGTCTTTGTTTAGAAATCCTTGATAACCTGGAACTCTGTCAAAGGAGTAGGCAGGCGTCTGCTAGTAGTCTCTGAGCCAGGTAAATAAAGGGCACTGTTGGCCCAGATAGTGCTGGTTCTCATCACAGCCTAGGGACCCATGTTCAGGCCCAGCCAGAGTCAGGAGCCTCTGACTGATTTGTGTCTGGTTCCAGATTGTGACCCACAGCTCCTTCATCATCTGTGTTGGGGTCCCCTCCGGATGTTCAACGAGCATGGCATGGAGACTGCACTAGCCTGCTGGGAGTGGCTGCTGGCTGGCAAGAATGGAGTGGAAGTGCCGGTAGGACACTGACCCAGCATAGCACTGTGGGTGGTGGGGTTGCACATAGGAGAGAAGCCGCGCTGGCTCTGCCACCAGTGAGTACTGGGACTCACTGTCACCCTCATAAGCTCTGGTCTCCAGAAACAGCACGTGTGTGTGACAAAAGGTACGATGACGCTGGAGCAGTTGGTACAGACTGTATGTGGGAAGCTCAGAATGGAGAGCAGTGTCTGTGTGAGGCTGGAGGGCTGTCTGTTACAAACCCACTGATGTCAGAGCTGACTGGGAACAACTGCTTTCTCGACTTGCTAATTGTGGACTCAGTCACTTTACCCTAGGTCTGTGTTTCTAGTTTTACCTTTTCATGGAGCCTCCAGGCAAGATTATACTCGACTCATCTGTCACTCATCTGACATGATTGGTACAGAAGCCATTTCAGATTTTAGGTTTTTTCTTCAGATTATGGAATATTTGCATGTAGATAATGAAATACATTTATGGGAAACAACTCCCATATGTAAGACACATATTCATGTATGTATCATGTACTTCTTTTTTTTTTTTTTAAACATTCATTTATTTATTTTACGTATTTGTACACACAGACACTGTTTTCAGACACACCAGAAGAGGGCATCGGATCTCATTACAGATGGCTGTGAGCCACCATGTGGTTGCTGGGAATTGAACTCAGGACCTCTGGAAGAGCAGTCGGTGCTCTTAACCACTGAGCCATCTCTCAGCCCCGTATCATGTACTTCTTATGTGCCATAGTCTGTGCCATTGGAAATTTTTATGCAGTATTTTTATAACTTTATTTTTGTTTACTTATTTTATGTATATATTTTGTCTGCACATGATGTCTGTGTACCTCATGTATGTCTGGTATATAAGGAGGTCAGAAGAGGGCATCAAATTCCCTGGAATTAAAGTTAGAGATGGCTGGGAGCTAACATATGGGTGTGTGGGACAGAACCCAGGACCCCCTTCAGTAGCAACCAGTGATATTAACCCGGGAACATCTCTCCATCCCTACCCCCATGCATTATTTTTAATGTACCTACTTGATTTTGAGGTAAGGTGTCTTCCCTGCTGTGTCAGGCTTGCCCTGCACACTGTTCTGTAGAGCCATAGCCCTCACACAGAGCCTAACCACAGAGAATTAGAACTGATTCAGCTTCACAGGCTAGAGCAGTGTTCATGACCACTGTTGTCAACCTCATGTTGCATACTGGATTCCAGGTGCCCTTAAACTTAAAGTCTGTCTTCAGGGTGGGTGGTTTGAATCACTAAGGAGCCTCAGTGGCAAGGACGGTGGAGCTGCCCCAGGCTGTGGGTCCTGAAAGCACCTATGGTGGGAATGAAACTGTTTTGTTTTTTTTTTAAAGATTTATTTACTTATTTATTTATTTATTTATTTATTTATTTATTTATTTATTTATTATAAGTACACTGTAGCTGTCTTCAGATACACCAGAAGAGGGCATCGAATCTCTTTACAGATGGTTGTGAGCCACCATGTGGTTGCTGGGAATTGAACTCATGACCTCTGGAAGAGCAGTCGGGTGCTCTTAACTGCTGAGCCATCTCTCCAGCCCGAAACTGTTCTTCTTATGGAAGCTTCCTGGCTGAGCATGGTGCTATGTGCCCTTAATCCCAGCACTCGAAAGGCAGGCGACCTTGAGTTCAATGCCAGCCTGGACTACAGAACAAGTGCCAGGACAGCCAGAGTGACACAGTAAATCCTTGTCTTAAAAAAAGAAAAAGCGGGGCTGGGGATTTAGCTCAGTGGTAGAGCGCTTACCTAGGAAGCGCAAGGCCCTGGGTTCAGTCCCCAGCTCCGAAAAAAAGAACCAAAAAAAAAAAAAAAAAGAAAAGAAAAGAAGAAGCAGGTAGGGTCCTGGGCTCAGCTCACAGCACCACAGAGAAGCCTGGGCAGTAGAAAAGAAGAAGCAGGTAGGGTCCTGGGCTCAGCTCACAGCACCACAGAGAAGCCTGGGCAGTAGAAAAGAAGAAGCAGGTAGGGTCCTGGGCTCAGCTCACAGCACCACAGAGAAGCCTGGCAGTAGAAAAGAAGAAGCAGGTAGGGTCCTGGGCTCAGCTCACAGCACCACAGAGAAGCCTGGGCAGTAGAAAAGAAGAAGCAGGTAGGGTCCTGGGCTCAGCTCACAGCACCACAGAGAAGCCTGGCAGTAGAAAAGAAGAAGCAGGTAGGGTCCTGGGCTCAGCTCACAGCACCACAGAGAAGCCTGGGCAGTAGAAAAGAAGAAGCAGGTAGGGTCCTGGGCTCAGCTCACAGCACCACAGAGAAGCCTGGCAGTAGAAAAGAAAAAGCAGGTAGGGTCCTGGGCTCAGCTCACAGCACCACAGAGAAGCCTGGGCAGTAGAAAAGAAGAAGCAGGTAGGGTCCTGGGCTCAGCTCACAGCACCACAGAGAAGCCTGGGCAGTAGAAAAGAAGAAGCAGGTCGGGTCCTGGGCTCAGCTCACAGCACCACAGAGAAGCCTGGCAGTAGAAAAGAAGAAGCAGGTCGGGTCCTGGGCTCAGCTCACAGCACCACAGAGAAGCCGGACAGTAGAAAAGAAGAAGCAGGTCGGGTCCTGGGCTCAGCTCACAGCACCACAGAGAAGCCGGGCAGTAGAAAAGAAGAAGCAGGTCGGGTCCTGGGCTCAGCTCACAGCACCACAGAGAAGCCGGGCAGTAGAAAAGAAGAAGCAGGTAGGGTCCTGGGCTCAGCTCACAGCACCACAGAGAAGCCGGGCAGTAGAAAAGAAGAAGCAGGTAGGGTCCTGGGCTCAGCTCACAGCACCACAGAGAAGCCGGGCAGTAGAAAAGAAGAAGCAGGTAGGGTCCTGGGCTCAGCTCACAGCACCACAGAGAAGCCTGGGCAGTAGAAAAGAAGAAGCAGGTCGGGTCCTGGGCTCAGCTCACAGCACCACAGAGAAGCCTGGCAGTAGAAAAGAAGAAGCAGGTAGGGTCCTGGGCTCAGCTCACAGCACCACAGAGAAGCCTGGGCAGTAGAAAAGAAGAAGCAGGTAGGGTCCTGGGCTCAGCTCACAGCACCACAGAGAAGCCTGGGCAGTAGAAAAGAAGAAGCAGGTCGGGTCCTGGGCTCAGCTCACAGCACCACAGAGAAGCCTGGCAGTAGAAAAGAAGAAGCAGGTAGGGTCCTGGGCTCAGCTCACAGCACCACAGAGAAGCCTGGCAGTAGAAAAGAAGAAGCAGGTAGGGTCCTGGGCTCAGCTCACAGCACCACAGAGAAGCCTGGGCAGTAGAAAAGAAGAAGCAGGTAGGGTCCTGGGCTCAGCTCACAGCACCACAGAGAAGCCGGGCAGTAGAAAAGAAGAAGCAGGTCGGGTCCTGGGCTCAGCTCACAGCACCACAGAGAAGCCTGGCAGTAGAAAAGAAGAAGCAGGTAGGGTCCTGGGCTCAGCTCACAGCACCACAGAGAAGCCGGGCAGTAGAAAAGAAGAAGCAGGTCGGGTCCTGGGCTCAGCTCACAGCACCACAGAGAAGCCGGGCAGTAGAAAAGAAGAAGCAGGTAGGGCCCTGGGCTCAGCTCACAGCACCACAGAGAAGCCTGGGCAGTAGAAAAGAAGAAGCAGGTAGGGTCCTGGGCTCAGCTCACAGCACCACAGAGAAGCCGGGCAGTAGAAAAGAAGAAGCAGGTAGGGTCCTGGGCTCAGCTCACAGCACCACAGAGAAGCCTGGCAGTAGAAAAGAAGAAGCAGGTAGGGTCCTGGGCTCAGCTCACAGCACCACAGAGAAGCCGGGCAGTAGAAAAGAAGAAGCAGGTAGGGTCCTGGGCTCAGCTCACAGCACCACAGAGAAGCCTGGGCAGTAGAAAAGAAGAAGCAGGTCGGGTCCTGGGCTCAGCTCACAGCACCACAGAGAAGCCTGGCAGTAGAAAAGAAGAAGCAGGTAGGGTCCTGGGCTCAGCTCACAGCACCACAGAGAAGCCTGGCAGTAGAAAAGAAGAAGCAGGTAGGGTCCTGGGCTCAGCTCACAGCACCACAGAGAAGCCTGGGCAGTAGAAAAGAAGAAGCAGGTAGGGTCCTGGGCTCAGCTCACAGCACCACAGAGAAGCCGGGCAGTAGAAAAGAAGAAGCAGGTAGGGTCCTGGGCTCAGCTCACAGCACCACAGAGAAGCCGGGCAGTAGAAAAGAAGAAGCAGGTCGGGTCCTGGGCTCAGCTCACAGCACCACAGAGAAGCCTGGCAGTAGAAAAGAAGAAGCAGGTAGGGTCCTGGGCTCAGCTCACAGCACCACAGAGAAGCCGGGCAGTAGAAAAGAAGAAGCAGGTCGGGTCCTGGGCTCAGCTCACAGCACCACAGAGAAGCCTGGCAGTAGAAAAGAAGAAGCAGGTAGGGTCCTGGGCTCAGCTCACAGCACCACAGAGAAGCCTGGGCAGTAGAAAAGAAGAAGCAGGTCGGGTCCTGGGCTCAGCTCACAGCACCACAGAGAAGCCTGGGCAGTAGAAAAGAAGAAGCAGGTCGGGTCCTGGGCTCAGCTCACAGCACCACAGAGAAGCCTGGCAGTAGAAAAGAAGAAGCAGGTAGGGTCCTGGGCTCAGCTCACAGCACCACAGAGAAGCCTGGCAGTAGAAAAGAAGAAGCAGGTAGGGTCCTGGGCTCAGCTCACAGCACCACAGAGAAGCCTGGGCAGTAGAAAAGAAGAAGCAGGTAGGGTCCTGGGCTCAGCTCACAGCACCACAGAGAAGCCTGGCAGTAGAAAAGAAGAAGCAGGTAGGGTCCTGGGCTCAGCTCACAGCACCACAGAGAAGCCGGGCAGTAGAAAAGAAGAAGCAGGTAGGGTCCTGGGCTCAGCTCACAGCACCACAGAGAAGCCGGGCAGTAGAAAAGAAGAAGCAGGTCGGGTCCTGGGCTCAGCTCACAGCACCACAGAGAAGCCGGGCAGTAGAAAAGAAGAAGCAGATAGGGTCCTGGGCTCAGCTCACAGCACCACAGAGAAGCCTGGCAGTAGAAAAGAAGAAGCAGGTAGGGTCCTGGGCTCAGCTCACAGCACCACAGAGAAGCCTGGGCAGTAGAAAAGAAGAAGCAGGTCGGGTCCTGGGCTCAGCTCACAGCACCACAGAGAAGCCTGGGCAGTAGAAAAGAAGAAGCAGGTAGGGTCCTGGGCTCAGCTCACAGCACCACAGAGAAGCCGGGCAGTAGAAAAGAAGAAGCAGGTCGGGTCCTGGGCTCAGCTCACAGCACCACAGAGAAGCCGGGCAGTAGAAAAGAAGAAGCAGGTCGGGTCCTGGGCTCAGCTCACAGCACCACAGAGAAGCCTGGGCAGTAGAAAAGAAGAAGCAGGTCGGGTCCTGGGCTCAGCTCACAGCACCACAGAGAAGCCTGGCAGTAGAAAAGAAGAAGCAGGTAGGGTCCTGGGCTCAGCTCACAGCACCACAGAGAAGCCTGGCAGTAGAAAAGAAGAAGCAGGTAGGGTCCTGGGCTCAGCTCACAGCACCACAGAGAAGCCTGGGCAGTAGAAAAGAAGAAGCAGGTCGGGTCCTGGGCTCAGCTCACAGCACCACAGAGAAGCCTGGCAGTAGAAAAGAAGAAGCAGGTCGGGTCCTGGGCTCAGCTCACAGCACCACAGAGAAGCCTGGCAGTAGAAAAGAAGAAGCAGGTCGGGTCCTGGGCTCAGCTCACAGCACCACAGAGAAGCCGGGCAGTAGAAAAGAAGAAGCAGGTCGGGTCCTGGGCTCAGCTCACAGCACCACAGAGAAGCCGGGCAGTAGAAAAGAAGAAGCAGGTAGGGTCCTGGGCTCAGCTCACAGCACCACAGAGAAGCCGGGCAGTAGAAAAGAAGAAGCAGGTAGGGTCCTGGGCTCAGCTCACAGCACCACAGAGAAGCCTGGGCAGTAGAAAAGAAGAAGCAGGTCGGGTCCTGGGCTCAGCTCACAGCACCACAGAGAAGCCTGGCAGTAGAAAAGAAGAAGCAGGTAGGGTCCTGGGCTCAGCTCACAGCACCACAGAGAAGCCTGGGCAGTAGAGACCCAGTTGCTTCCTGGTTAGGACACCACATTATTGACAGTGTGTTACCTCTGTGAGGCCAGGATCCAAATGACATCTTACATCCTACAGAGGGCCCAGAAGCCATCCTCCCCTAGTGACACACACAAGACCTTACCTCCTACTCCTTCCCAAACAGCCGCTAACCTGGGACCAAGTATTCAAATGCCCAAGGCTTACGGGGAAATGTCATTCAAACTGGCATACTGAGTCTCTCTGCTTCCGTACTGTCCTGTGCACATGCAGGAGGATGCAGTAAAAACTGCACTGCATTGAATCTCTGGTTCCCAGGCCCCTTGGTGTTCTCCCCACCTCACTTAGACTGGCAGACTTGTTCTAGAACTGAGCTCACCTGCACCTACCTCTGTCCCTTCTGTCTCCTCGCTCGCCCTGCTGTAGCTCTGCTAGATCCCATTGCTCCTGCTCTCCCAGGCTGTTTCTGCCTAGCTGCATCCCATTTCCTTTCCTTAGATGAATGTCACTGATAGCATCTCCAGGACTTATGTCCAATGTTCCCTTCCACCCCACCAGCATTCCCTGGCCACCCTGTCTAGAACACCTTCCTCTATGTGTCACACTGCTGCTTTCTCAGGTTTGGCATGCTGTCTGCCGCTTATGTCTTGGACCATCCACATTTGTCTGTCCCAGAGTCTGGGAGGCCCGGTTATAGAAGTGCGTCTTACACAGATAAGTGGGAGTGTAGCCTCTGCTAGGCTACTTTGTCCCATCAGTTCTGGGGTTTCCTATACTTCCAGCCAATTTGGTACCCCGACTTCTACATAAAAAATACATCTAACAGTAGGCAGGAGCCAGATGCCAAAAGAAACCACAGCAGCATATAGTTCCTTGGTATTCTTCAGTTCCCAGCTCTAACAATGCAACCCTTAGCATGAATGGCCTTTGTCTTCACCCTCATGGCCTCCCAGTGGCACCTGTGCCTTCAGGCATCAAGAGGAATAGCAGAAGAGAGGCGCCATTGTATAAAGCATACCTGGGCTTCTCCTGAACCTTGCCTAGTTGACTCTCATCTTACTCTTTAGTGCTCATGAAAACCCAGTAGTCAGCCCAAGGCACAGAGCATCTAGGTCAAAATGCCTGTGACTGGTCACTGTGGGGGGGGGGGGGGAGGTGTGGGGTGAGGGGTGGGGGGGTACTGGTACCCCACTGGGGATTGAATCCATGACCTTGCAAATATGAGGCAGGCAATGGTCCCCAACCTCTTGAGCCACATCTTGCAAGAGTAATGTGGTACTGGTGCTAGAAAGGGAAGCAGACCCTGCAGCACCCACGCATTGCTGGTGCTTTTGTGGGTAAAATTGTAGCCATTCCTCTACTTAGCCCTCACTTCTCCCAGAACACTACTCTGCTTTACCTGGGCAACCCTCCTAGCTCAAAGCAGAAAGGACCCTGGGTCAGTATGGCTAGGTCAAGGGAATGACTCAGATCTTGGAACTTGCAGCCTGCCCTACCTTGGACTTGGGCCACTCTCCCATCTGATAAGCTAATGAAGGCCTAGCTTTGTGGCCTAGAAAGCCTGCATTTGGTACTTGCCCTCCTTAACACAGGGAGTTGTCAGAATTCTTTCCAAGCCTCACCAGGACAGAGCCTGTGGAAGGCCTGGGCTAACTCAGGTACATGACAGACGTGCTACACCTTGTTCCCTGCCCTACTGGGCCCCTGAGTTGGGGTGACAGTCAGTTGGGGATGGGGGGAGGCTGGAGGAAGCATACCAAAGACTTAAGTAGCTGCCCTGAGACATGGGTTCCGTGGAACTGTTTCTTACTTTGTTTGCCTTCTAATTTCATCCGGTACAGTTTTACTTGTGTTTTTTTAACAAAGCATTTCATTCTGTAACTCAGGCTGAACTTGAACTCATTACAATCCTCCTGCCTCAGCCTGCCAGGTGCTGGGGTCACAGGCATGTGCTACATGTTGAGCTTTATTCAGGAGTTCAGAACTGAAGCAGCCACCCACTCTGCTCTCTGGAGGAGCTGACCTTTCTTTTACATTCGCAGTTCATGCGGGAGATGGCAGGAGCCTGGCACATGACAGTGGAGCAGAAGTTCGGCCTCTTCTCTGCAGAAACAAAGGAAGCAGACCCCCTGGCAGCGTCAGAAGCAAGTCAGCCACGACCCTGTCCCCCTGAAGTGACACCTCACTACATCTGGATTGATGTATGTGCCTACCCTCAAGCTCTGCTGTGCTTTGTAGGTCAGCCTTGGGGACACTTGGGGCAGGCCAGCACACCAGCCACTCTAGGGACTCTGACCTGAGAGACTGGTGACCTCTGGACTCCCCCTCTGGTCCTCCCTGGCTCCCAGAACTCCTCTTCTTAGCCGCTCTCACTAGCACTACAATGAGACTAGCCCACGCCAACTTACACAGCTTGTTTACCTTCTACCCAGTTCCTGGTGCAGCGGTTTGAGATTGCCAAGTACTGTAGCTCTGACCAGGTGGAGATCTTCTCAAGCCTGCTGCAGCGCTCCATGTCCCTCCACATCGGTGGAGCCAGGGGGAGCATGAACAGGCATGTGGCAGCCATTGGACCACGTTTCAAGTGAGGGCTCTATTTCTCTGAGGCATCTGGGTGTCCTGTTACTGGCATGTGGGGCACGTGTATAATGTGTAAATGCTGGTAGGGGTGGGTGGGCATGTCCTGTGATGCTGCTGTGCAGTGTAGAGTAAATCCTATTGCACTGTCTTAGAACTATCCAAAAGGATTTGTAGAAGACTTGAGAGCATGAGCCTCTAGCTAGTTAAGAGCCTCCCCAACCCCTGACCCCTAGTATAGCTCTTCTCACTAGAACATGGCCTCTGCTGTTGTCTGTGAGGACCTAGCTAGCATCAGTGTGCTTATCTGCCCAAGCATGGTAGAGGTTCTTGCTTCTACAAGGTGTCGTCTGTCTCTTCCCTGAACTCCTCATAGCCCATTAGAACTACACTTCACCAACCACCTACAGAAAAGGGCCAGTCTGTCACTGATGCTGCTCTAAAGGCAGTGGGAATGAGTTATAGAAAATGACCCCTGTTGGGCCTTTCCAATAGCATGTAGCCATCACAGAAGTGAGCAGAATTGCCCTCTCTGCCTCTGCCTGCACCACCACATTGGAGCAGCCCTCACTCACAAGATTAGCTGGCTTTCTAGATGCACTCAGAAATGCTTGTTTGTCCTCCTTTCTCTGTTGTCCTCTGTTCCCTTGCACTGGTGGGTCAGACCTCTCTTTCTTCCTTTCCTATCCAAAGCTCCCTGGAGTAGATAAAGGCCTATTTGTGATCTGCTCCCCTAGGACTCATTAGCAGCAGAAGCTAGCATCTATACTTCTGCTGGTGTAGACAGCCTCTGTGAAGTGGCTATGCTATACTCTGCTCATCTTGCACCATGCCTTAGGCCTAGACTGACTGTGTACAGCATTGCCAAGACTGCAGATTGTCTGTGAGCCTAGCAGTCTTTATTGTATAACACCTTCACCCATGCGTAGATTTTTTTTTAACACCTAAAAGACATAGGCAAGGGGCTCAGAAATTCAGGTTATCATAACACTCCAAAAGGGAACTGAAGGCTAGCTTAGAATACATGAGACCTTGTCTGAAGGGGGTGGGGACCAGCCAAATGGTGATGGTAGTGTTTCTAGGGTCTATATTCAGAGACTCTAGGGCTGGCTTAGGAGAGCATACCTCTTGAGGCTCAGCCCTTGCCCAGGGCTCCCACCTTGTGCTCTCTCTCAGACTGCTGACCCTGGGGCTGTCCCTCCTACACGCTGATGTGGTTCCAAATGCAACCATTCGAAACGTGCTTCGAGAGAAGATCTACTCAACAGCCTTTGACTATTTCAGGTACTACCTCGAGCTGTATTGTGCACATGCCCAGAAACAGCTACAACCCAGCTTGTCTCACCCTCACCCTGTTCCCAGGAAGTTACTTGTGTAAGGACACAGTTTGCTGGTTCGTGCTCACCAACCTCATGCCTTAGTCCTTGTGTGACTAGATTGCAGTGTCTTCAGCCATGTACTTAGAACCAGGAGCCAAATGGAATACATGCAGATTGTCCCTTAAGTTGAATTAATTTAAGAGATTGGGGCAAGAGCTCACAAAGCCCTGATTCTGAGGCTCTTCCAGTACTTAATAGTTCCTCGAAGACACAAATATTTTCTTTAGTGGTTCTGTAACTAATTTATTGCCCATATTGGTGTAATAACCCCGTAGCCCTGCTTCTCTCAGCAGCCATAACTAAACTTGTCAAACAAGGGTTTCAAAGTAAGAGAGAAGGGCAGGGAATAAGCCTGCAGGGATGGCTTAGCAGTTAAAAGCACCTGCTACTCTCCCAGAGGTCCTGAGTTCAGTTTCCACCCCTCATTTCAGGCGACAGAACAACCTCTAACTCTAGGTTTTAGTGTTTTTATTTGTCTAAATTAAGAGCAGACAGGTACAGTGGCATATACCTGCAGTCCCAGCTTGGGGTGGGGGTGGGTCTTTAAGCCCAACACCGGGGAAGCAGAGGCAGGCAGACCTCTGAGTTCAAGGCCAGCCTGGTCTACAGAGTGAGTTCCAATACAGCCAGGGCTACACAGAGAAACCCTATCTTGAAAAACAAGTGTCTTAGTCAGGGTTTCTATTCCTGCACAAGCATCATGACCAAGAGGCAAGTTGGGGAGGAAAGGGTTTATTCAGCTTACACTTCCACACTGCTGTTCATCACCAAAGGAAGTCAGGATTGGCACTCAAGCAGGTCAGGAAGCAGGAGCTGATGCACAGGCCATCAAGGGATGTTACTTACTGACTTGTTTCCCCTGGCTTGCTCAGCTTGCTCTCTTATAGAACCCAAGACCACCAGCCCGGGGATGGCACCATCCATAATGGGCTGGGTCCTCCCACCTTGATCACTAATTGAGAAAATGCCTTACAGCTGGGTCTCATGGAGGCATTTCCTCAACCGAGGCTCCTTCTCTGTGATAACTCCAGCTTATGCCAAGTTGACACCCAAAACCAGCCAGTACAACAAGCAAGCAAATAAACAAAAAAACAAAAACAAAAAAAACAAACCTTTAAAAATTCCCAGCATGGTGGTACATGCCTTTAATCCTGGCACTCAGGAGACAGAGGTGGGCAGATCTCTGAGCTGAAGGACTATAGACCAAGTTCTAAGACAGCCAGGGCAGAGAAACCCTGTCTCAAGAAAAAATAGATTAAGTACACACCACTTATTTTTCCTAATCATATAAATGATTGCTGCACAAAAACCTGCAAATATCAGCTCCCTGAGTCTTTGAAGATGCAGGGTGTATGGGTGTATGTAGAAGGCTAAGTTGTCACCTGTCACAGCAACCCCATGAGTCTTTGAAGATGCAGGGTGTATGGTTGCATGTAGACAGCTAAGTTGTCACCTGTCACATGAGTCTTTGAAGATGCAGGGTGTATGGTCGTATGTAGACAGCTAAGTTGTCACCTGTCACAGCAACCAGAAGCTGTAGATGTCAGCCATCTAGAGAGGTGGTGTGGCAGGAATGTCCTGATCGAGACCACCCTGCAGTACTAGGAATATATATAGGGAGTTACAGGCGGTCTGAGCTGTGTAGGTAAAGCTAAGCAGAGAGCATAGGTAGTGATGGGGCAGACAGGCCTGGGCTACTAGGATAGCCTCACTTCCAATGGGAATTGGTGACATCACCCTTGCTGTTGGTGTGCTTCAGGCTAACGTCCAAAAAAAAAAAAAAAAAAGTGAATGTTTATGTCGGCTCTAATTGCCTTGTGAGTATTTTCTAGTTCTTGGCTCCAGACACTCAGTCTTCCTCTTGTGATTCTTTGAAGTTGTCCACCAAAGTTCCCTACTCAAGGAGAAAAGAGGCTGCGTGAAGATATAAGCATCATGATTAAGTTTTGGACTGCCATGTTCTCAGATAAGAAGTACCTGACTGCCAGCCAACTCGTTCCCCCAGGTAAGCATTGCCCTGAACAGCACAGCAACTTCTGGGTGTGGAGTGAAAACAGGTACACAGAAGCGGGAGGGTTGCCTGTGGGTGTTTCTAGAAAAGCCAGACAAGAAAGCAGTTAGGGCACAAGTGAGCCCTGATCTTGGCCATGTCTTATATTGTTGAAAGTCCAGTACTTGCTTGCCCGTTAGCTTTCTTCCTGCCTGCACTGATGCACACAACAAACGCAGTACACTTAAAGCTCTCCTTGGGCAAGCTCACTTCCCAGCTGCCCACTGAGTAGGCCAGTATACCCAGATGAATCCAGCATAACCCATTGCCATCCAGCAGGTGTAGTCAGATGAGGACACTTCTTAGAGCAGATTCAAGGGCACCCCTTCAGGACAGGCACGGGCCCAACCAGAGTAGCCTGGGCATTGAAGATAGTTTTCTGGGAACAGTGACTCTGAGCTGAGGCTAAAAGGAAACTGTATGTGTGTACACGTGTGTGCACACATGCATACATCCAGCCAGCCAGCCAGAGTGTACTGGAGCAAGTAGCCTTCCAGGGCAGAGAAGAGGATACTCCGGAGGAAATGCTGACGTGCTGTGCAACAGAAAACCAAGGGAGGCGTCTTTCCATTCCTCTGAACACAGGCTGGTGACAAGCCACACAGAGAGGCGAGGGATGGGTTCTTACAGGCAGACCTGCAGCGACAGTCTCTCGCAAGAAAAGGAAAGAAGCGTTAAAGCATTAGAAGCTAGTTTTCTTTCTTGTTCCATATAGAGTAGAGCCAACGATTGTGTAGTTTGTCCCCTGGGTGTGCAGATCCCTGCCTTTTCAGACAGTACAGTCAGTGCCAGTGGGCAAGCAGCTGCCATTGCTTATCAAAAACAAAACAAAACAAAAAACCTGTGACAGGGGCTGCAGAGATGTCTCAGGGACTAAGATGGCTAAGTGGCTTCCAGAGAAACTGAGCTCATCTGCTGGCTTACTACCATCTGTAACAGGAAATACAACACTGTTTTCTGTCCTCCGTAAACACACACACACATATACTCATACACATAAAACATTTTTTTGAAACTATTATTTGCTTTATTTTAAAGATCTAGGACAGTGACAAATCTTAAGAAATTTTCCATGTATTCCACATTAGAATAAAAGAATTCCTGGGTGTTTGGAAAATTGAGTCTGAAAGGGCTTATCCATGGGGCCACTCATCTGTCCCAGTGCTATGCAAACACCTGGTCTGCACCACTTGCCTTCTCATGACTGAGAACTCAAGTTTCTTTATGATGTCTTTTTGATGATGTTGTTGTTTTCATTGTTCTCCAAGACAGAGTTTCCCTGTGTAGCTCAGGCTGTCTTGGAATTCACTCTGCAGACCAGGCTGGCCTTGAACCCAGAGATCTCCCTGCCTCTGCCTCCCAAGTGCTGGGATTAAAGGCATGTGCCCTGCTCTGTGATGACTTTCTTTTTTTCTGGACAAGGTCCTTCACTGGCCTGGAACTTGCCAAGTAGGCTGGGTTGGCTGGCCAGTGAGCCACCTCTGTCTCCTTCTCTCCAGCATTGGGCATACAAGGATGCGCCACCACGCCCAAATTATTTACTGTAGGTTGTAAGGAGGTCAACCTTAGGGACCTGTGCTTGCAAAGCTAGACTTGCCAAGCTCTCCTCCTTGGGGTGCCATGTCTTGAACCACCTCACCCAGAGCCTTCACTGTGCTTGCCCACAGATAACCAGGACACCCGAAGCAACTTGGATATAACTGTGGGCTCTCGACAACAGGCTACACAGGGATGGATCAACACATACCCCCTCTCCAGTGGCATGTCAACTATCTCCAAAAAATCAGGTCGGTCAGGCATGGGGTGGCGCCTACTTCCTCAAGCCACTCTTGAATTCCCTTCCTGGTGGAGTGATGGACAGAACAGAGCATTAAACATCACATCTCCTAGATTCTAAAACAGCGGAGACTGGGGATTGGAGAACACATGTCCCAGATTTTTGTTTCAGTTGCCAACATAACCACCAAAGGAAAAGACAGAGCAGAGAAATGGCTTCAAAGCACAGTGACCATGTTTCCTCTCTCATCTGTGCTTCCTAGGCATGTCTAAGAAAACCAACCGAGGTTCCCAGCTGCACAAGTACTACATGAAGCGTAGGACGCTGCTGCTGTCACTGTTGGTAAGACCCGTGCCACACCACTCCAGCTCTGTGACAGCGGGACACCCAGAGCTGGTGCTGGGGACGAAGGGGGCGCAGCGCATCTGCAGACATCTGCAGAGTACAGGCAGTGGGACGTACAGTGGACGCTGTGATTGCTCTCCTAGGCCACTGAGATCGAGCGCCTCATCACTTGGTACAACCCGCTGTCAGCCCCAGAGCTAGAGCTGGACCAGGCAGGTGAGAACAGTGTTGCCAACTGGAGGTCCAAGTATATCAGCCTGAGTGAGAAGCAGTGGAAGGACAACGTGAACCTTGCCTGGACCATCTCTCCATACCTCGCTGTGCAGCTGCCAGCCAGGTAGGCCTCTCCGTGTGCCCAGCTTCACTGCAAGTCCAGGCAGGGACCTGCCCGCTACGTCATAAGAGCAATGAAGTATCACGGCTTCTGCGCAGGACACTCAGCATACACATGTAGTCTGTGCCGTGGCTGTGCAGTGATCTTTATGATCTTGTCAGCTCCTGCCTAGATGCTACAACATCCAGAGCCACCATGGATGACCGGGGACTGCAGCTCTGTGTAGAGCTCTTCCCTAGCATGCACAAGGCCCTGATTCAGTCCCTGGAACTATTAAAACAAGTGGCAGAGTCTCCGTGTAATTCGTAAAGGCTTCCCTCCTGGGAGGTAGTCCACTAAGCCATCTTGATACTCAGAGTGGCCTCCAATTGTGGCATTCTCCTGTCCTCCTTGGGAATGTTGTCATAACTTCTCAGATGTAATGTATTACTCACCCACATTTAGATGTCTATTATACGGTGTTGATCTAAATCCCTCCCCTGAGTTTTCCCTCTGGCTTGTCTGTGGCAGTGAAGGAATGCTAGCAAGGCTACCCAACCCAAACCTCTGTGCACTGTAGGTTCAAGAATACAGAAGCCATTGGAAATGAAGTGACCCGTCTCGTTCGCCTGGACCCAGGAGCTGTTAGTGATGTCCCTGAAGCTATCAAGGTAGCACAACTCACATATACCAGCTCCAGTTCAAACTAGATCTAGAATGTCTTCCAGCGAGGCCTGGCTACTCCTCATGACTATGACCAAATATCTGACACAAACAGCTTGGAGGGGGAAAGTTTGATTTTGACTCCTCTTCAGAGAGCTCAGCCTCAATTGACTGGGCAGAACATCATGGCTGCAAGACCATGTGCAGGAAGAGGCTGTTCACATCCTGCTGGATGAATAGAAGAGAAGGGATCCAGGCAAAGCACAGCCTCCAAGTACACACCTGCAACGATCCACTTCCTCCACCCAGGCTCCAATTACTTTGCACCAGCTTGAGATAGTACTGCCATATAATGAATCCTCAAAAGGTTAACCTGTCCATCAAGTCAGAGCCTTCAGGCTCCAGTCCTCTTTGGGCCCCCATGGACATACTCAAAGATGTGCTTTATTAATCTACGCGTTTCTCAATTAAGTTCGTATTAGCCATCATTGCTGAGCCTGGTCACCAGTACAGGACCACAATCGCTGCCACTTGGAGATTGATGCAGGAGGGTCACAAGTTCAAGGCCTACCTAAATTACAAAGTCTGGACAGCCTAGTGAGACCTTGTCACAGTAAAGTGAACAGGGCACAGTGGTGCACGCCTTTAATCCCAGCAGTCACTGAAGCAGAGGCAGGTAGACCTCTTCAGTTCAAGAGCAGCTCGACTACAGAGTGAACCCTGTCTCTAAAACAAAATTACTTTATCTATCACACCAGAAAGACTGGGTAACCTCAGTAGTAGGATTTTAACTCCTGGCATTTTCTATTTCTAGCATGTAGTAATTATGTTTATGATAGGAAATATTTAGCTGCTTCAATTCTGTTTATAGATGGGGGTTCAGATACCTCAGGCTAACCTCAAATTCAGATTTGCTAAAGATGATCCTCCATTCTCCACTGCCCTGTAGTAATATGTGTACAACCACAACTGGTTTTATGCAGTACTGGGGGTCAGTGCTACTAGCCTGGAGCACACTACCTACTGAGATACACTGCCAGCCCCTCTACTTGGATTTATTGCAATTATGCTACTTTGTATAACATGTCAGAAGCACTTCCCATTTTTATCATAAATGGCTTTTTATTGTCACCTTTTCTTTTCTTGGCCTAGAGTTCACTTTGTAGACCAGGTTAGCCCCAGGTTCACAGAGGTGCTGGAGTTAAAGGCAGGCCCAAACTCTTAGCCTTTGCTGCAGCCATTCTTGAGCAGGCCATGGCTGAAAGGACTCCTGCAGCCCTGTCTCCTGGCTCTCTCCCCAGTTCCTTGTCACCTGGCACACCATCGATGCTGATGCTCCAGAGCTTAGCCATGTGTTATGCTGGGCACCCACGGACCCGCCCACGGGCCTCTCCTACTTCTCCAGCATGTACCCCCCACACCCTCTCACTGCACAGTATGGGGTGAAAGTCCTGCGGTCCTTCCCTCCGGTGAGTCTGGAGCCCTGTCAGGCTAGCCTAGGGTGTTGCTCTGTCAGTGTGTTATGTGGGTAGATAAAAGACGGCTCAACCAGGCATGCACCCAACTGACTTCAGTAGTGGAAGAAGATGAATTTGGGCTCTGGTGACACACACCTTTAATACCAACACTATGGAGGCAGAGGCAGATAGATCTCTGAGTTCTGGGCCAGCTAGGTCTATTGATGAATTTAGTTGTCATTCATGTGTTTTTAGTTGTATGTGTTTGTTTGTTTGTTTGTTTGTTTGTTTTGGGGTTTTCTAAAAAGATTTATTGTTTTTTTTATGTAAGTACACTGTACACTGTCATTGTCTGCAGACACACCTGAAGAGGGCATTGGATCCCATTACAGGTGGTCATGAGCCACCATGTGGTTGCTGGGAATTGAACTCAGGACCTCTGGAAGAGCAGTCAGTGCTCTTAACCGCTGAGCCATTTTTCCAGCTCCTGGGTTTTTGGTTTTTTTTTTTTTAATTAGATCTTTTGATTTTAAAAAGTTCGAGGTTAGTCCCCCAACAGCAAACTTTGAGGGATCCTGGAGGTTTTATGTAGTAGTAGCCTTGTTGGAGGATCTGAGGCAGGGTGTCTCTGTAGAATGTTCCAGAGCCCAGACTGCTACAGTGTCAGCTCCAGCAAGTCTGTGGGCACTTTCAGACCCTCTACCTGGGATAAGCTGCACTATTTTGCTTGTTTGATTTCATCAGTGTGCGTTTCGAGCCTTGGATAGTTTGTTATCCTCTGCACCTTTCCCAGTTCTCCAGCAGGGGGCAGCGTCCTGTTGGCAGGTTCAGGGCTCATTCCTGTTAAGTGTTGTAACCTCTGAAATCAATCTTTCCTCCTGGACAGGATGCCATTCTGTTCTACATCCCCCAGATTGTGCAGGCCCTCAGATATGACAAGGTAAGTGTCCTCAAGAGCTGCACACTGCTGCCTATGGGCCCTGAACTCAGACAAGCTCTGCACTTCCTCAGGGACAGGACAGGACTGTCCAGTCAGGACCCAGCCCTTCACTCTCACCGCCCCATCCTGAAGCCCAGCTCTGCAGAGTGGGTGGGCTCTGGTACATTTTCTAGGTGCTTCTTCAGGTGGGCAGCTTGTCCTAGGGTCCCTTTTGTTGGGTCAGATATCAACAAATTACATGACCTCCCTCAGACTGGCTGTTGTCACAGTGAACTGATGGTTTAGGTGATCTGGTGAGAGGTGTGCTCCACTGCTGTGTCCATCTGCTGAGGGTACACTGTTGTCAGACCCCTCTGGAGTTCAGAGACCCTGGATTCTGTAGACCTGGAGTTGCAGGCAGTTCTGAGCAGCCTGCTGTTGTGCTAGTAACTGAACTCCAGTCCTCCCCCAGAGCATACATGTTCTTATCTGATGGGCCATCTCACCAAGCCTAAGACATAGTCACTAAAACCAGGAGTTAGGGTTAGGGTTAGGGTTAGAGTCATCTCACTGAGAATAGCAGCCTTGTGTGTGAGGACCATGTGTGTGAAAGGACCTGAAGTCAGTCCCTGGCATCCACATAAAAAGCCAGGCATCGCCGCGTCACCTGTAAACCCAGACCTGGGGAGCCAGAAGTAAGGGTTCCTTGGGGCCATCCAGCCTGCCAGTTTAACCAAACCAGCAAGCTCCAGGTTTGGTGAGAGACCATATCTTAAACACTGAGGTGAGGAGTGACTGAGAAAGACTCCAGTGTCAACCTGTCACATTCCCACACAAGCATACACATACACCAAGTGCATGTACGTACTGGAGAGAAAAAGAATGAGAAGAAGAAAAAAACTGGAGATACCAGATAATGGCAGGAAACAAATGAAATGGAGAAGAGATCTTTAAGAGGCAACTCTCAGTGTGTGGATGAGATGCGCTCTGTGTGCCTGCACAGCGCTTTCTGGACCCCGTCCCTCTGGGATCGTACCCTGTACAGCCGTATAAGTGGGCTTTGGGCACCTCGCCTACTTGTCTTTTGTACTTGACAACAGCAGAGACTGAGAACCCTGAAGCCCACCCAGGCTTGCAGTGTAGACTTTATGCCAGGAGCCCCTGGGTACTCAGATTTAGCACTGACTCTAAAGGATCCATCCACACAGCCAGGAAGTGTACAGAGAGTTTCTCCTTGCACTAGGTTAGGAAGGGTCTCCTCCAGGAGGAAAGACTGAGTGTGTGGCCTTGACCTTGCAGATGGGCTATGTGCGCGAGTACATTCTCTGGGCTGCAGCCAAATCCCAGCTTCTGGCACACCAGTTTATTTGGAATATGAAAACTAACATCTACCTTGATGAAGAAGGGCACCAGAAAGACCGTGAGTATTTTGGTCTGTCAGGCCTCTCTCTCCCCGTATCACCCTTAGAGGCCACACAGGGCTTCAGCTTTCCCAGAGGCCTTGGTGGTCTGTGCTACCCCAACCTGGAACACACATGGTGGAAGGAGAAAGCAGACTTCTGCAAGCTGCCCTCTGGCCTTAACAGATGTGCCATAGTGTGTGTATGTCCACACACACACAAATAACTAAATAAGAAGTAAATTAAAGAGCCGAGCATGGGGGCATGCCTTTATCCCAGCACCTGGGAGGTGGGGCGGGTGGATCTCAGTGATTGTGAGGCCAGCTGCATCTAGGAAGCAAATCCAGGCCAGCTAAAGCTGCAGTGAGACCTGGTCTCAACAAAATAAAACCCTCCGTACCCACCACTTACACCACCAGACCCAGAGTCCCACCTAACCGTCATCAGCCAGCACTGCCCCTTTCATGGGTCCACCTTTTGTTTGCTGTGGTCCACTGTAATCGCCAGAATCCTTATAGCCGCTACCACAGCACAGATACCTCACAAGATGTCCTCCTGCATTGACTGTATCCACCACAGCCTCCTCTGCTAATATAGCCAGGACGCCACCACAGCCTCCTTTTCCACCACAGTTTCCACCACAACCAAAGTTCCCTCCCTGACACATAGCCAGATCTACACAACTCCTCTGTGGTCCAGCAGGCTGCATCTCTTGTTTAAAGGCCCTTTCCTTCCCACTTCACAACTGCGGTCATTAACAGTACAGCATTTCTGAACACTTGTCAACTGCATTGTGATCCTCAAAAGTTACAAAAGCAAATCCTCTCTTCCCTTCTCTCTCTCTCTCTCTCTCTCTCTCTCTCTCTCTCTCTCATTTTAGGTTTTTTGGTTGTTTTTTTTTGTTTGTTTGGTTGGTTGGTTGGTTGGTTTTTGGTTTTTTTTGAGACAGGATTTCTTAGTATATCTAGCCTTGAACTCACAGTGATCCACCCGCCTCTGCCTCCAAGTGCTGGGATCAAAGGTGTGCACTGCAATGACAGCCTTCAAGACCCTGTCTCAAAAAAAGGAAAGGAAGGAAAGAAGGAAGGAAGACAGCTAGCTAGCTAGCTGGATATGGTGGTGAATGCCATTAATTCCAGCATTCGGAAGCCAGAGGCGGACTGAACCCAGTGAGCTCCAGGCCAGCTGGAACTCTCAGACTAACGACAGCAGCAAAGCCAGGCGTGGTGACATGAGCCCAGGGTTTGGAAGGTAGAAGCGGGAAGATCAGTAGTTCATGCCAGTCTCAACTTCATGAAACCTCCTCTTTTAAAAGGGGACCGTGCCGCTGAGGCTGTATCTCAGTTGGTAGGATGCTTGCCTAACATGCACAAACCTTAGGTTTGTACTCAACACCGCCTAAAACCGTTGTGGTGGTGGTTGTTGTCATTGTTGTTTAAAGGAAAAGGAAAGAAAAAAGTACATTTAAAAAGTAATATAAAAAGTCATGAAGCCAGACATGGTGGCACATACATGTAATCACAGCATTCTCAATTGAGAAATAGAAGCAGAAAGATCAAGAGTTCAAGGTCACCCTCAGTTTCAACTTAGAAGAATAAGACTCTGTCTCATGCACATATATACATACATACATACATACATACATACATACATACACACATATACATACATAATCAACCCATCAAGACAACTCACTAGATAAAGCCAATAAACCTAACCTAAATTTGATTCCCAGGTTCAGCTCGTGCAGACTGTTCTGTGGCCTCACACGTGTCATGCTCATATGCACCTCCACATGGAAACAAACACCAGGAGTGGCAGGCACAGAGACTTGTACTCCCTGAGCCAAGATACACAGGTCTTTGGGGCTGGCTAGCCCGCCAACCTAGATTCATCAAACCACAAGCCAGTGAGAGACTTGCAGGAAACAAGGACAGTGCCCAAAGAACAAGGCTAAGGTTGACCTCTAACCTAACATGCACACATGCACACCCCACACACAAAGGAAAGTCTCAGGTAGCCAGGTGTTTCTCAGGACAGTGGGGTCTTCATGTATAGCCGTGGACCTGCATATCCGTTGTTTGCTGTCATACAGCAATACTGGAAAGGCATATTCTCAACGTAGAGGATAGTAAAGCCAGTCACTGGAACCAGATGGCACCCCGATGCTAGGGACGAGGATTCTCACTCACAGGCCAGCATGAGCACTGTAGCTAGACCCTGTCTGGAAATAAAACAGAGCAGAAACAAGTAACTTGGCAGTGGGAATGTGTCCTAGCTGATGGAATGTTTGCCCAGCATGCATAGTGCCCAGAGTTAAATCCCCAGCACCAGTACAACTAAACTGGGAGCCACGGCACACAAACATAGCCCTTGAGAAGTAGAGGCACAGGGGTCACAAATTCAAGACCAACCTTGCTACCCTATCTCAAAGCAAACCATTGGTGTTGTTACCTAGGACTCTGTCAGGTGACTGGTGCACACAGTCCCTTCCTCGAGCTTTGCTTCAGAGGCTAGCAGGAGCCTATAGCACAGCCAGTGTCTACAGCAGAGGGAGAAAGGATGGTATGCTATGACCTCGATCAGGTCTAGAGTCTTTTCTACATGCCGGCAGCTGCTGGGCTGTCTAGCAAATATCTTTAAAGGTCTCTGTGGCAACCATAAACTCATCATCTTTGTCTCCTCAGCTGACATTGGTGACCTTCTGGAGCAGTTAGTAGAAGAAATCACAGGGTCTCTATCAGGCCCAGCCAAAGATTTCTATCAACGGGAATTTGATTTCTTTAACAAGATCACCAACGTGTCAGCTATCATCAAGTAAGTGGCTACTCTTGAAAGACTGTTTTCTAAGATGTCTTGTTTTCATCCCAGCTACTCTTTGGTGATATCAGCCTGGGCTGTCCATGGGTGTGGCTCTCAGGAGCACTACCCATTTGTATGGGACAAGGCAGAACATCATTGACATTTGCCACTTGCCCAGGTAACCTAGGGAGAAGAGCATTGGGCAACTCTCTCAGCTTCTCCCGCTCTCTCAGCTGCCCTCGCTGTGTTTGTGCAGGCTGCTCCTGCTGCATTCCTTGTGAGCCCTCACCGTGTTACAGGGGCCATGACCACAGACACTAAAAGGCTGGGAAGTGTGTCACTACATCTGAGATAACCACTGTAAGAGGAACAGTGTAGCCAGACATACTGGCATATGCACATCTTTAATCCCAGCACCATCTCACTGTGTGCTTGACATATGCAGACTGTAGCAGAGAAAGAATGGTGTCCCATAATTCCCTGCAAGGCTGTAGTACCAGTGAACTAAAACTCCCCACTGGTGAATTTTTTTTTATGGGGAAGGGGTTGAAACAGTATCTCTCTAAATAATCCTAACAGTCCTGGAACTTGCCATATAGACCAGGCTGGCTTCACAGAGATTTGCCTAACTCTGCCTCCTGGGGCAGGACTAAAGGCTTACACTGCTATGCCCAGCCTCACTGGAGAGTAAGAGCTGGTGAGGACCTATCCTAAACATACTAGCCTTTGGGGAAAATTCCCAGGTTCAAATCATAGCAGGTAGATACATGTCCAGGACATCATGATACAACAACCAGAAAGTTCCAGTCACCCTCAACCTCACCCTTAGCTAGCCTAGGTCTCAGGGGCTTCCCAGTGAGGGTCATACAGTAAGTTATAGAAACAACATTTCAGCCTACATCTGTGTTGGCCCCCACTTACCCAGTCTCTCCGTACCTCAGCAGCAGCACACATACCATAAAATGTGAGGACAGAGGTGTCAACAAACAGTCCCACTTCAGCCCCTACCACCTTCTGGGCCATCTGGCTTCTCTGAGGAATGCAGGGCAGACATTGCTATGAATGGTTTCCTGACAGCTTGAGCCTGGCAGAGCCAGGGGTTGTATGGTTCAGTGAAGAAGACGATGTCCTAAGCAAAAACTGGAACCAGTTTCTGCAGGAGACATAGCAGAATCTGTTTTTGTTTGTGCGATGTAACCCAAACTGGCCTCAGATGTAGGAGAGGATGCCCTTAAGGCAGGCCTCCAGACCTGAGCTTTGGGGCACAGTCACCACATCCTGTCTTATTCCTCAGGCCCTACCCTAAAGGCGATGAAAGAAAGAAGGCTTGTCTGTCAGCCCTGTCTGAAGTGAAGGTGCAGCCTGGTAAGCTGGTGTCCTTAGGCCAGGGAGGCAAGAGGGGGAGCTACCGGCTTACATTGGGGCGAGGCCCGTGTGGTGGGCCAGCCAGGTGCATTGCACACTTAGGCCCTTTAGCATACAATACCACCAGGTGAGCTTCCTCCTGTCTGCTTACGGGAAGTGTTACCCTGATACTGACCCGGAGCAGGGCAGGTTGCTCATGAAGCTGAGACCCAGAGCACTCTGGGGAAGCTTGTCCTGGGAGAATGGGTTCCCTTGCTAGATGTCTGGAGGGATTGTGAAGGGTCGGTCAGGAAGGACAGACCCACAATGGGCATGAACAAGCCAGGGCTGCTGCAGGCAAGGGAAGAGTCCCCTGCAAGGTGGCTCCTCGTAAGGGGGCGGGGCATGTGAAGCCTGTGTGGGGACCTGGGCGTTACATGCACCCGTCCCTCTTCTGTGCCTCCCAGGCTGCTACCTGCCCAGCAACCCTGAAGCAATTGTGCTAGACATTGACTACAAGTCAGGGACACCAATGCAGAGGTGAGCACTGCTGCACTTAGCCGCCTCACTCGGGAGTCTCTGCTGCTGTCTCATGCTGTGTTCTTTTTTCAGTGCTGCAAAAGCGCCGTATCTTGCCAAGTTTAAGGTGAAGCGATGCGGAGTGAGTGAACTTGAAAAAGAAGGTCAGTAAGGAGCTCAGTGCAGTATGAGTGTCTCTCCTCAGCGGTGCAGGCCTGTTTCCAGCATCTTAGATAGGCGTCTGCAGTCATCTGCCTGCGGACTCACTCTTCCTCTGAAAATGGCAGGGTGCTGTGCAGTAGCATCTGCTTACCCTAGAATCTGTCACCCAGAACCCCATGTGAGTCCCAGTACTCTGTGGGACGCACAAGTTGCTTCAGGCTCTTACAGAAGAGCATAGTCTGGGCGATACTGGAGGAATGTATATCCTCACAGATCTGGAGGCTGGGCCAGTATGGAGATGGGTGTGCTCCAGCACGGAGGGAGGGTCAAGTTCTGGGCTGGGTACTCTGAGGCTCTCCAGCCTTGTGGTTGTAGAGGTGCTGTTCAGCCCACTCCCTCTCTGCCTGTCTTTCTGTCCCTACAAACTCTTTTTTTTTTTTAAGATTTATTTATTTTATGTATGAGTACACTGTCACTATCTTCAGACACACCAGAAGAGAGCATTGGATCCCATTACAGATGGTTGTGAGCCACCATGTGGATGCTGGGATTTGAACTCAGGACCTCAGGAAGAGCAGTCAGTGCTCTAACCACTGAGCCATCTCCCCTACAAACTCTTTTAAAGGACACTTTTTGTACAGTTATCATATAGTATGGTTTGGTTGGTTTTTGTTGGTTTTTTGTTTGTTTGGTTTTGGTTTTGGTTTTTCAAGTCAGGGTTTCTCTGTATGGTGATGGCTGAACTGGAACTTGCTTTATACACCAGGCTAGCCTCAAACTCAAAAGATTGAGTTCTGCCTTCTGAATGCTGGGATTTAAAGTGTACGCCAGTACTATCCAGTACTATCCAGCTTAGTATGACTTTTTTAAAAAAATGATGGCATCTTCAAATACCTTAATTCTAGATAAGGTCACATTGTGGTTTGGGGTGCAGACTCTGTGGGACTCAGGCCAATGTGGAGAGGTGTCTTAAGTAGCCTGGCTGTGTTCTAGCCCTGATTCTTTTCAGTTTCTTATAAACCTGTCTATTCTGTGTTCCTCGGGAAACTCCTGGCCCAGTGACTCCATGTGACCCTTAGTGCTTTGCAGAACTCACTCTCAGTTCAATCCCAGCCATTCTAGGCCCCTGGGAAGCCCCCTTACAGCAGTCAGGCTCACAGATGGCAACCCTACCCCACCCACAGGTCTGCAGTGCCGCTCAGACACAGAGGATGAGTGCCGCAGGCAAGAGGCTGATGGCAAGAAGATCTGCTGGCAAGCAGCCATCTTCAAAGTGGGGGATGACTGCCGACAGGTGACAAAGCTGGCCTGACTTATGCTGGCAGGGCAAGGCACCACCCCTAGTGTAACCAAAGAAGAGACCCTCATGTTGTGAAACGTGGCCTTTTATTTGATTCGGGTGCTGCGGAGGCATTGGAGCAGACACAGAAGCCCCTCCCTTCACCATTTTTAAAGGGATATCCTCACTGGCAACCCCATGATAGCCCAGCCTGGCTGGGCAGTGAGGCTAGACCCCTAGATTCTTTATTTGGCCAGTCTGCCCCCTTCCCCTGCTGGCATCCTGTGTGAGCCCCCAGGACCACTAGCTTCTGAGTGGTCCAGGGACTGAGGAGAAGACACTGACTACATCCTGTGTCTTGTCCGTTCCAGGACATGCTAGCCCTGCAGATCATCGACCTTTTCAAGAACATCTTCCAGCTGGTTGGCCTGGACCTCTTCGTTTTTCCCTATCGGGTAGTGGCTACTGCCCCTGGGGTGAGTTCCTGGAGCAGGGTGGGCAAAGAGACTATTGCATCCCTGCTCCCACCTAACTGTCCCTTCCTTTCCTTCCTTCCCCAGTGTGGGGTGATTGAGTGCATTCCAGACTGTACCTCCCGAGACCAGCTAGGCCGCCAGACTGACTTCGGCATGTATGACTACTTTACACGCCAGTATGGGGACGAGTCTACCTTGGCCTTCCAGCAGGTAGCTACCCCAGGGCCTGCCTCAGTTCACCCAGTATCTACCTTCTGTCTTCCTCTATTAGGAGCTAAGTCCACCACCCATAGCTTCCTCTCAGTGTTACAGAAACCTAGAACCCCAGGCCGCAGAAAGTGCTGCTGTCTCCATACTCCACACAGCTGCACCCACTGACCTAGCTGTGCCTCTGATGTGGGCCACAGAGCCAGGGTGAGACCACAGACCTCTCCACAGGCACGCTACAACTTTATCAGAAGCATGGCGGCCTACAGCCTCCTGCTGTTCCTGCTGCAGATCAAGGACAGGCACAACGGCAACATCATGCTGGACAAGAAGGGACACATCATCCACATAGGTCAGCAGGCTATGTCCGCGTACCCTCCCTGTGCCCAAAGCACGATGCTATGCTCCTATAGGGGTGACTGGCCAGGCCCTGGGGAGCTGGGAACTAGAATGGCAGCCCACACTCTTGGTTGAAGTGAGAGCTGCTCTAGCCTGACACGCCTCTGCTTCCTCCCTGCCTTCTCCACTGCTTCTGTCCATTTGTGGCTGAGCCCTTCACCCAGTTCAGGCAGTTTTTGGGATTTTGCAGACTTTGGCTTCATGTTTGAAAGCTCACCGGGTGGCAACCTTGGCTGGGAGCCAGACATCAAGCTGACAGACGAGATGGTGATGATTATGGGGGGCAAGATGGAAGCCACACCCTTCAAGTGGTTCATGGAGATGTGCGTCCGAGGTTATCTGGCTGTGCGGTGAGTCATGAGCAATGTGGAAGGGGTGTCAAGCTGGGAGAGTACGCGTGCCCCCAGAGGCAGTCGGGATCAGTGGCACTGAAGTCCTGCACTCACATGAGGTGTTTGACAGACCTGTAGCCCCCGCTCTGCGAGCCCCACCCCTCACCCTGGCCTCTCAAGGCACCTGCACATGGCAGGCAGATACTCAAACATGCACACACATAGGGTCTCACTATAGCTCTGGCTATCCCGGAACCACTGTGTAGACCAGGCTATAGGCTAGGCTCACAATGAAAGACAAGATAAATCTTTTTAAGTGAAGGGCCTTGCACTCAGGTCACCCATCTCACCTGTATGATCAACTGAACCTCTGAACCTCCAGCCACATCTTCTAGCCTCCCACAGCTGACCCTGCCATGCCCCAGCACCCTTCTCTCTGGGCTTCCTGGCTAGCCTTTCACCATAGCCTCAGCACCACCAAGGCTACGTGAGAGACTGCCAGCAACCAGTTGTCACACAGAGTATCACTTCAGCACACCCCAAATGCTCTTGTGGCTAACACCAGACAGAGCATCTTTGAAACCACTGCTGGAAGCCTGCATAGTGGAGAGGACCACTCAGCCATACAGAGCTGTGTGTGGTTCTGCAAGCAGCTTGTGTGGGAAAGTGGCAGCTAGTCAACAGGACCAAGAGCAGGGTGTCTCACACTGGTTGTCCCCACCCTGTCCCCACAGCCCCTATATGGATGCAGTCGTCTCCCTGGTTACACTCATGTTGGACACAGGCCTGCCCTGTTTCCGTGGCCAGACAATCAAACTTTTGAAGTAAGTACCAGAGTTGTCCATCTGCTGGAGTTCTACCTAGAAATGCTTTATGTATCCTTGGATCCCCAGAGAAGATGGGGTTTCTTGAATAGCCATATGGACGTGAGCTCCCTACATGGCCTAATAGTTGCTGAAGAGGGTTAGGGAGCACACTAGACACAGCAGGAGGTCCCTCAGCAGGACCCGTTTCCACAAACACCTTTCATCTCCGCCCAGACACAGGTTCAGCCCGAACATGACAGAGCGGGAGGCTGCAAATTTTATCATGAAGATCATCCAAAACTGTTTCCTCAGCAACAGGCAAGTCACTCCCTGTCCCCAAGTCCCTGTTCCCCAAGCAGCTGGGGAGGGCTACCAATGATGAGTCTTCACTTTCCTGGCTTGGCCTTGCAGGAGCCGGACCTACGACATGATCCAGTACTACCAGAATGATATCCCCTACTGAGGAGACTGTACCTGAAGCCTTGAGTGTCACAGAGCAGCTTGTACTGTCACCATAAGCCTGGGTGTGGAGGTGACAGGCACATGGAACTTGGATGCACAGGTGTGAGTCTTTTTCACACTGGACACATTCCCTATTTGTTCACCCATCTTACTATGTTGGTACATGAAGTATTTTCCTGTGTAAACATGAGAAATTGACATAAAAAATAAGAACCCTAAAATGTGCTACTTCTGTTTGTTAGGTCACCAAGACTTTGTCCTTAGTCAAAGGTACCCTTTGAATCCCTGGTCCTTCCAACTCACACCTAGCTTAGTCTTGCTTTGATTTGGTCCTGAGGATCAAACCCAGGGCCTGTGTGTGCTGGGCAGGCACCCGCATCCCCTAGCTATGCCCCAGCTCGTGACTGTTGGGATGAATGGCTCATCCAAGCAGGAGCCCTTTCCCGAGAGACTTTCCTAAGCAGGTCTGCACCTTTGTGTGTCTGCAGGCCCTATACGGATGTTTCTGTGGCAAGTCAAGCACCAAGTAGGTGCGTGCCAGTGTGGTCTCATAGGAATAGAGTCTGCAATTCAGTGGTTAAAGCACTTGTCTACCGCGTACTAGGCCCATCCCCAAGAGTCCCCCACATATCAGTCAGTAGATGGGACTGGAAGCAGGGTAGGGGTGGGGGAGAATGAGAAAGTAAAAGTGAGAGGCCAGGGCGGCTACACTGAGACCCTGGCACAGAACTCTCAGCCTAGCTTTGTTTGCTTTTTGTTTGGCTTTTCTAGACAGGTTTCTCTGTGTAGCCCTGGCTGTCCTGGAACTCACTCTGGAGACCAGGCTGGCCTCAAAGTCACAGAAAACTGCCTGCCTCTGCCTCTGCCTACTGACTGCTGGGATCAAAGGTGTGTGCCACCATTGACCAGCTGGTTTTGGCTTTTTGTAAGATTATTTATGTTTGTGTGTCTGCATGTAGTTTGCACACTATGACTTTGGTGGTTTGAATAGGTCTGGCACCCATAGACTTGTTTGAATGCTCCGCCATAGGGAGTGGCTCTAGTAGGAGATGTAGCTTTGTGGGAGTAGGTGTGGCCTTGTCAGAAGTGTGTCACTCTGCGGGCAGGCTCTGAGGTCTCAAATGCTCAACCTGTACACTGTGGCATAGTCTCCTGCTGCTGCCTGTGAATCAAGATGTAGAACTCTCAGCTCCTTCTCCATTACCATGTCTGTCTGGACACTGCCGTGCCTCCCACCATAACAATAATGGACTGAATCTCTGAACCTACAAGCCAGCCCCAATTAAATGTCCTTTATCAGTGCTGCCGTGGTCATGGTGTCTGTTCACAGCAGTGGAACCCTAAGTAAGGCACTGAGCATACCTGGTGCTCGGTTAGGGAACAAGAGGGCATTAGATTCCCTACAACAGGAGTTAGAGTGGTGTCAAACACTGGTGTGAATACTGGAAGCTGACCACCTAGTTTCCTGAGACAGTCCCAGTTAGCTGGAGCTCACTGATCTATACTTGTCTCTGCTCCCTAACAAGGGTTACTGACATTACCCAGCTGACTTTTCTACATTGGTTCTTGGGGTCAGACTCAGGTCCTTGTGCTCACAAGGCAGTGAGAGACACCAATGCAAAGAGCTGATGGCCACTGCATGCTACAGAACCTTAAACACATCGGGTGTGCTCTCCAGGTTTAACAGACCACTCCAAGGAGGGAGTCGCCAATGAACTTAAAGGAAAAGCCATAATTGTTTAGATGCTCTGGTTATAGCTTAGCATTCATAAGCACTGAGCTGAGTCCAATCCCAAGGCAGAATAAACCACCCCTGGTGTCCACTCAGGAGCAAGAAGATAGGTCAAGGCTTAGCTACTTCAAAGCTGGGATGAGACCCACAAACACCTGTAAATAAAAAGTACTTTAGAGCTTATGTGTACAGGATCAAAATTCAACCCAGATTCATTTCCACTCAGCAGGACATTCCTCATATACAGCATGTTCCCTGCAAAGCCCACAGTGGCAAGCATACACGACCCGGTGTGTTCAGATGCTGTGAGGGAGGAATGGTGAACTCAAACCTGCCCAAGAGAACCCCGTAGACCTCGAGTAACTGTGTAGAGTAACTGTGTATCCGCATCCAGAAATAATCCACCCGCTACGGAGGGGATCGGAGGGGATCCGACAGGCCAGCACCCATCCTGCCCAAAACTCAAAATAGCAGACAACCCCCTAGAGGGGTCGGGCTGACGTTCAGCAGCCAGGGCTGTGAGAAAGGACTACCTCGGAACGGAACAACCAGTCGCGCTGCTGACAGACACCCCCTACACTCCCGGTGACAGGGTCGCTGAGTCACACGAACTTCAACCCCCGCCCTTTTCACACAGACAGGCACCGCAGAAAACAAAGGAGACAGAGATGTAGGCGGCCGAAGCCAGCATGGTGCGTTCTAAGCGGGCAGCAGCCCGCGAGCACGTAGCTCAAGCAAAGGCGACAGCGTGTAGCGAAGCCGGCGGAAGACCGCGTCGGAGCCGAGACTCTGGAGCCCTGGGCCGATGGTGTCAGGTCGTGCCAACACCAAGTAGATCAGCGGCAGCACCAGGAAACCCAGCGGGAGCAGCAGCAGTGTCTGCAGTGCGCTCAGCGCCCACAGCCTGCAGAACCACCAACCGACAGGTGGGTGGTGGCTCTGGGACCCGGAATCCGGACCTGCCCCTCACCCACGCGCCACTCACCTGAGGCTCCCCGCGCCCGCACCGCCGAACAGCCGCTTTTCCTGCAGAGAAAGGGCTGCATCTAGCTTTCTGGGCAGCCGCTAGGCTCTAGCCATCGTCACCAGCAGGTCCCAGCTCCAGCCTGCGCTCCCCAGCCCACGCTCACGCAGTCAGCCCTGGCCACCTCCTCCATAAGTGAGCCCGAGCAGTCCTGCACTCGACGAGGCTGTGAGTTCCACCTACAAGACAGGCGAAGCTGTGAGTTCCACCAGGCCGGGCCTAGCGCCTACCGACGCCCTTCAAGTTTCAGTCCTTACGGTTCCGAGCCACTGCGCGTAGCCTCCAGCGCAGCTGCTGCTTCCATCACCTTCCCCTGCAGCTCCTGAAGGATGATGGCAACAGGGACTCAGGGCAGAGGGTGAGCTATGTCTCGAGTCAGGGAGTAAAGAAAAAAGGGTGGAGGCCACAGGACATTTGGAAGAGAATGGCTGTCAGAATAGAGAGGCCGCACCTGCAGGACTCCACTCTGCTCCTGGAAGCTGGCCCAGGCCTCTTCTGTCCGCTGCGTACCCTAGAAGCCAGGGATTGGTATGAGCGTCGCGAGGACAAGCCCTCCCCACACGCCCTCCCCTGAGAGTCCAGCGCCAGACGTACCTGCCGCAGGTCCTCGGCCTGCATGCTGAATTTGGCCTCCGCCAGCTCCAGATGTTTCTTCCGGAGGATTCAAGTGATGTCAAGAACCTGCAGGCCTCGCACACCGCTCGGTCCCTGGCCTTCAAGGCCCATACTCTGCCCACGTGTGCGCGCAGCTCTGCCCACAGCCATGCTCCGCCCACAGCCCCGCCCTGGTCCCACCCAAGTACCTGCAGCGCCACAAGCTGAGTTCCGAGTTGCTGCTCTGCTCGCTGTTGACTCAGCTGTTCCCCTCCATAGTAGAAAAGCTGGGGACCAAACTCATGAGAACCTGACTCAAGGGACTTGGGGACGCGTACGTGACCTGAGACAGCGCACGTACCTGGCTGGACAGTTCCTCCCACTGTTCCTGCAGCTTCCGATTGTGTTGCTCCTGAAGACAGGGTCCAGGCTGTCTAGGCCTCTCCTCCAGCCTAGCCACCCCGGGCCCCACCTCTCCCGCTTGCCCGCACCAGGTCCTGCCGGTGCTGCTCCGCAGCCTCCAGCAGCCCACGAGCCCGTTCCGCACGCTCCCGCGCCGCCTCTCGTGCCTCCCCTCGAATAGCTCGGGATGTTTGACTTCGTCTTCGCTGCAGGCTACACGGCAGGGAAAATTGGTCTGGGGTGAAACCAGAGCTCAGGATCTTTTGGGATGGAGCCACCACCAGCCTGAGAGTTCTAGACTGAAGCCCCACTGCCTGGAACGAAGGCTGCCAACAAGCCTGCCCCGGGGTCCCGGTGCCCTCACACCTGCGCTCTCGCTCCCGCAGCTCGTCCAAGCGCCCGGTGAGGCTCTCGCTCTCGGCTTCCAGCCCACGCACCAGCTCCTCCAGCTCCTGCTTCCGCAGGCGGCCATCGCGGTTGTCCTTCTGCAGCTGCAGCAGCTGCTCCTGCGGCTCAGCCATGGCCCCAGCGCTCTGCCAGGACCTCCGCTGCCTGGATGCCCTGGTGGCCTGCGTCACAATAGGCACCAGGGGGCGCCGGAGCCCGACTGAGGCGGATCACACTTTACCAATTTGCCCACATCTATAATTCTATCTCCTCGGGGTGTAGGGGACATGGAGATCAGGAATTCAAGGTCATCCTTTGCTACATACCTTGTTTGAAGCTAGCCAAAGCCACATGGGAATCTGTCTCAAAAAAAAAAAAAACAGTAAAAATATCACAGTCCCAATCTGATTGGTAAAAAGTTACTAATGTTCTAAAGAAAGGCTGTACTTGATGGTTCATGCCTTGTGATCCCAGAATACCAGAGGCTGCGGTAAGATCACCTAGAGTTCAAGGTCAGCCTAGCTGTATAACAAGAAGACCCTAACTCAGAAAAAAAAACGAGGACAGTTGAACTATCACAGTTACCACAGTAACTGTAATTACAGGCTAAATCAGGTGCGCCTCACCTTAGATTTTGAGTGACCAAGCAGGAAGTGCTAAAATTTTGAGAAAAAAAGTTTAAAATTAAGATTTAATTTTTTTCTCCTGCTTGTGTTGCAATGACCATAACTTTGGTATGATCTCAGTAGCTGGACTTTCCCCTAGTACAGCGTCGGGCTGAGTAGGTGAAGGGCGACTGGGTGCTCCACAGGTGTGACGTTCTCTTTTTTCTGTGTGCCTGCCTCAGGAGGACATCAGATCCCTTGAGGCTGGAATAGTTGTAATCCAGCTATGTGGATTAGGGAAACTAAAGTCATCCCTCTGGAAGAGCAGCAAGTACTCTTTTTTTAATTTATTTATTCATTTATTATATATGAGTACACTGTAGCTGTCTTCAGACACACCAGAAGAGGGCATCAGATCCCTTACAGATGGTTGTGGGTCACCATGTGGTTGTTGGGATTTGAACTCAGGACCTCTGGAAGAGCAGTCGGGTGCTCTTAACCACTGAGCCATCTCTCCAGCCCGCAGCAAGTACTCTTAACCACACACTGTGACTTTTCACATGCCATGGTGTTATAATCTCTCTAGAGAGTTTAAGAAGCTAATCTAGGGGTTTAGCTCAGCAGTAGAGCGCTTGCCTAGCTAGCGCAAGGCCCTGGGTTCGGTCCCTAGCTCCGGGGGGGGGGGGGGATATTTCATAATTTGGAGGATATGCTTTCCCGAGCTTCTTCATTAGGGAGGCTGAGGCAGGAATCCCACCGCAAATTCGAAGCCAACCTGTGCTACATAGTGAGACTTTGTCTCAAACAACAACCCAGCCCCGCAAAAAAGAACCCAGTGAGTTGACTTATTTATTACTTTTTTGTTACGAGTGAGCTGGGATATTGGTCAGTAGAATCCCTGCACACACGAGGGTCAATTCCCAGTATCACACACAAAGCCATCAGTTATTATAGGAAGGGCTGTGGGGTTTGATAGCTGGGACTCTTCATTGCTGACAGCACCACTCAGCTTTCCAGACGCCAGTGCTGCCTCGTCTCATCTATACAAAGAGTTCAAAGCTCCAGGTCCCTGAAACCCTTCTGGCCCCAGTAACTTGGGAGAAAGTGTTGAACATTTGAATTTTGTATTTGCTGGGGATGGAGGCAAGCCTCCCAGACAAGTCTTCTCCCTCTGAGACTTGTACCTCTAAGCTTCCTTCTCTGTGCCCTTTCTTTTCACAGGGAGTTCCCAGGAGACTCCCTCAGCCGCGCCCACTCTGCTTTCCTTTCCTCCCCTCAGCCTTTGACCGGCTCCCTTCACCATCCACCCAGCACACCTGCAGCCTCAATACTTACCGAGGTTTGCTAATCTAGGGTTCTTTTTTCTTTTGTTTGATTTTGTTTTCTTTTATTACCTTGGAGACATTGTCTCATGTTGCTCATACTGGCCTGAAACTCAACTGTGTAGCCAAGGATGGCTTGGGGTCCCTTACTCTCTATCTCCACTGCTGAGCACTGAGATCACGGGACGCACCTCTCGGGCTGGCCTTTATCCTATGGTCAAATGTGTTGCTTTTAAAATAAAACAAAAAATGAGGTTCTTGCTAAGTAACCTTGGCTACCCTCTAGCCCAGGTTGGCCTCCAAATTGTGTCAATCTTGTCTTTGTGTCCAAAGATTTGTACCACCATCCCTGGCTAAAAATGGACGGAAGAAAAGCACTGGATTACACAAAAACGTGGCCACTGGGGCAAGACAGAGAAGTGAATTTAGGGCATGGGAAGGAAAGAAACCTCCCCATCCTGAAAACTCTTACCTGCTGTCAACATTTGCTGTGGAGGCTCTGGACACACAAACCCTTCATTTATAGATACCAAGAGCTAACAGTAGCAACGAGCCAGGCTGATGTGTGGAATGTGTGACCTTGGTGGGCATCCACACAGTTGCAATGTGTGCGCATTCGAGAACACACACACACACACACACTCTATCGTGTGCGATTGAGACTAAGCACCACCATTAACTTTGCATTCCCATCTCATCAGCAATAACCCTGTCAGGTGCCCCTCTGTGATCCGGGATCTAAGTCTCCTTGGGCCAGCCTTTGAAGATAATAGCTCCGGGGGGGGGGGGGGGGGAAGAAGAAGAAAATAGCTTCAAGTCTCACCCGTGACCATTGTAAAGAATGACACTTGACTCTACCTCGAAAGCTATTGTGTAGTAGTTTCCTCAGAGAGTTTCCTCTAGACCCAAAGTTCTAAAGCGGAGCGGTTAAGCCTCAGGAAGCCAAGCGTCATGGGAGGTGGTGCACACCTTTTATCCCAGAGCTTGGGAGGCAGAGGCAGGTGGATCTCTAAGGCCGGCCTGGTCTACAGAGTAAGTTCCAAGATAGCCAGGGCTACACAGAGAAATCCTGCCTGGAAAAACCAAACCAAACTGACAAAAGACTCAGGAAGTGCCTTGAAGCAGACCAGATTCATGAGACCCTCCCTTCCTCAAGGTTCCCTGGGTAGTAAGTCCTGCTGAGACAGTGACCTGCTAAGCTACCCGGAAGAGGTTCGTACTAATCTGGTTTCCTGAAAGAGACTCTTACACCATTGAGCTGCCTGCAGGCTGTGTGGTACACTCCAGTTTTCACGAGCTGTCACCCGTGCGAGGGTGGGTTTTCCCAGGTCTTTGATTTCTGTTCCTTTTAGGTGACCCAAATAAAATCCTTAGTTCACTACCCGCTTCAACACATTGGGCTTAGGCAGCGTCCACACTTTGGTTTAAAGTCATGAGTTCTGTGAGGTCAGAAGACATTTGCTCCTCTCACCTACCCACAGCTGTGCTTGTCTTTGAGGAGCCCACACCTATGCTCTAGGCTAAGTCCTTCCTTCCAGCACCTGGACTTTGTCTTACCCTCTTACTCTTTGTAATTAGTTTTCGTAATTAATCACTGTAATTAGGCCAGTGACACGCTCTGGAAGACCAGTTCCTGACTACCTAAGACATGTTCACTCATGTCTAAACCCAATGACCTCAGTTCAATCCACAGACCCACAGTGAAAGGGGAGAACTCTTGATTTGTCCTCTAGCATCTACACATGGAGGCCATGGCATGTGTGTGCTGCCCCCAACATCAAAGACACAAAAATCAGTAAGTTTAATTTTATTTAGTTTTTATGTGTTTTGAGTATTTTATCGTGTCCATATGCATGCAGTGCCCACAGAGGCCAGAAGAGGGCATCATATCCCCTAAAATGAATTATAGATGGCTTTGAGCTGTGGGTGCTGAGAATCCAACCAAATCCTCTAAGAAAGTGCTCTTAACCGCTGAGCCATCTCTCCAGCCCTTAAATGTTTAGTAAAACTTCAACTCTCCTTCACACTGGCCAATCATGCAATACCCTTCTGTGTCAGGCCTTAAGTCTGTGGCCTGAGTTGAGGTCCCTAAAAGATGAACGGAAACTCTTCAAGCTGCAGTGTGTGGCAGAACAAGCTGCAGTCCCTTCCCCAACTCCTGATAACAGCTACACAGAATAACAGCCACTGAGGACCCGGGTGGCTCACCCTGTCCACAGCGTAGGACCCAGTGGCTCTCCCTGCCCACAGCGTAGGACCCGGGTGGCTCGCCCTGCCCACAGCATAGGTAGGCCTTGTTATTGGCCTTGTCCTGGCTGCAAACTCTGCCACAAACACCTTATACACAACCACACAGACAGGTTGTGAAACACTGCACATTGCCAGCCAGGTTGGGACCCAGGCTCACCTGGGAAGGATGGCCCTGGTCTGAGGTTTTCTCCCTGCTACCTAGAGACCATCTCCTGCCTTGGAAGAAATCAGTACTACGAGGCCGTACTCGCCAGGGAAACAGTCAAAGGTGTCCCTCACTAATGGGACACCTTCTTTGCTCTCTGGACAGGCTGGCATCTCCTCAGAGCTCACTCAAGCCTTCTCCATCTCTCACCCAAAATTCTCTATGACAAACATCCCAACCTGTCCACCTTGATGTTCGACTCCATTAGGATCCCCCACAGCGGCTTCTGCAGGTCTCCCTTTGCCTTCTGCTCCGAATCCCCCAGCCTCACACACAGCCTTTACCCCTGGTCTGTCTGTAATTCCTATTGCAACCCACAGACCTCTCTCCTACAGACTTCTCACAGTGGGAAGCCCCCTGCCTCGGCCCACTGTGTCCTGGTTACTCTTTAACCAATACTGAGAGATCCCCATAAACAAGGAGGTTTGAGGAGGCCACCTGCTTCTTACATCTTCATTGACACTTTCAGACTGGATCATCAAACTCCCCAAGGCCTGCTTGTCCTATGTCGCTCGCCACTAAACCTTCCTAAACCCTTCCTTGACTGTGACTTCACAAAACACAAATTCAAGCCAATCTGGGGTAGCCGCCGAGTCACAAACGCCTGCCCCCTGTCACTCTTCAGACATGCACCCCAAATATAACCCATCCTTCCCAATGCTGTCAGTTTGTCCTTGGTGCTCAGCACCGGGCAGCCACTGGAACCCAGCTAGGATGGTGCCCAGAACATAGGGTAAAATGTTATTATCAGACATCTGTTAACAGATGACCTGCTTCTGCTACAGAAACCTGGCAAGGCGGCCAAGGACACAGGCTCTTGTTGGGAGAAGCTAGTGTTCAAAAGCCTGGCAGATGTGGCCTCAGGCTCCCCCTGTGTCCGCTCACTGCCCCAACCCACCTTCCCCCCGCCCTGCAGTGACACAGCTGGGCTCAATGGGCCACTGGCTATCAAGGAAGCTGAGAGCCAAGCAAGCAGCCAGTGCTCTTCTGAACTTTGTCTCAGTAGTGTTCCCTGTTCCTACGGGGGTGCTAGAGGCTGCTTACAGATACCTTGGGCTATCTTAGTGATATGGTTTGGCCCCACACTATGAGCAGCTGAGATGGATTGTTGATGGTACACTGGGAAAGAAGGTGAGGGGGTCTGGACTCCTTTGACCTCAGCACCTACACCATACTTTAGAATCCCACTGTCTGCCACCTGCCTGGATGCATTACCCATGTTCCTGTGCACTGGGTCCTCCACCTCCACCCCCACCTCCTCCTCCAACCCTACCTCCTCCTCCACCCCCACCGCCTGGTTTACACAGGATAGTAGAAATGGGACATTCAAAAGTCCCCTTTATGGGTTAGAGAAATAAGAAATGAGGTAAGGATCCCAGTGTAAATCCCCAGAACCCACACAAAACCAGAAGCTGCAGTGTTTGTCTGAAGTCCTAGGATGTCTGTGGAAAATTGGGAAGAATTCATAGAAGGCAGTTTGGGGTACTGAGCAGCCAAAGATTTTTTTTTTTTTTGAAAAAAAAAAAAAGTCTCCTGTGGAAGGTGAGGATTAACACCCAAGGTTGTCCCTGACCTCCATGCACACACTGATCCACAGTCACCCACACTGAGGGGAGCACATGCACACACCTTTGCACACCCTCTCCCACAGACTGAAAAGCAGGTTTCGGGGACTGCAGAGATGGCTCAGTGGTTCTGAACACTTGCTGCTCCTGCCGAGGTCCCAGACTTTTGCTGTTTTTCCCCCACTCCTCCTTTTCTGTGGGTAGAGCCAAGGACAAGGTCAGGGTGTGAGGATCTGGGATGCTCTAAGACAGCTGGGGTCCACACATCTAGTATCCCACACGTCCCAGCACTTGGGAGGTGCAGACAGGAGAATCATGCTATCTTCAACTGTGACGGTGAAGACTAGCCTGGATGACATGGGACCCTGAGTGTCTTGCCAAGCACGGTGGCACATACCTTCAATCCATCACTCGGCCAGTAGAGGCAATCAGATCTCCATGAGGCCAGTCTGGTTACAGAGTGACACAGTGAGATTCTCGGTGGGGGCGGGGGAGGGGGAGACCCTTACAAGCATAGTCTGACCAAAGCACCTCAGCTTCCTTTTCTGTGATCAAATGACACTTGGGGCTTTTACCGCAGGTTAGGTCCAGATCCTGTGGGGCTGACACTGTAAAAGGAAGCTGTGCTGTCCTGAGGACTGAGCTGTCCTCACCGAGTGGGGCCCTTAGAGGTGGGGTGCAGTAGCTAGAGTTGTCAAAAGCCTCTTCGAATAGACCTGGGGAAGAACTGTCACCAACTCGCAGAGCATGGGGCAGTAGCAGTCCGATCAGCACAGACAAGCGAAGCTTTGTGTGCACTCACCTCCAGAATCGCAGAGAAACTGTAAAGGAACCTAGAAAGGAAACAGCTCAGATCATGGTTTGGGGGAGGAAATGCCTCTAAGCTATGTATGATAGTTGAGCTGGCCATCAAAATCTTTTTAATTTTGGGGGCGGGAGAGATGGCTCAATGGCTAAGAGCTCCTTGGGAGATTCTGCAACCACATGGCTCACAACCACCTATAATGTGTTGGGATGGTTTTGTGCACCGTGTCCAGTCTAGATGTTGGCATTGTCGGACTTGGACCATCTCCTGTCTCAGCGATGTGTAAAAATTCTTTTCCCTCATCTCCGATTGGTTAATAAAGACTTGATTCAGCCTAGAGCCAGACAGAAGAGAATAGGGCGGAACTCCCAATCTCAGAGGTCCAAGCAAAGAGGGAAGAGGGAAGAGGAGAGGGGGCAGAATTCAGTCAGGGGAGTCATCATGAGGATACACCATATGAGGACACACATGGTGTGCATTGAGAGCAAGCCAGGCTGAGGGTCAGATGAAGGTAAAGAGCCATGTAAGGCTGGGACGTACGTCAGCAGCTACGGAGGGTTGGAATAGATGAGTATCTGCCCAGTATGGTGCCTGCAGCTTGTTAATACATTTTTATTAGGTCTCGGTGCTTCTTGCCAGGGAGCTAAAACTGGCAAGATCGCAGCAATAGAAAGGCCATCGCTAACTGGCAGCAAAAGGGAGCTTAGGAAAGCTTATGGAACTGTATCTATAATAGGATTTGATTTTCTGGCATGCAATATGACAGAACATAATAATCTTTTTAGTAATAAGATAATTATTATTAAATAATAATAGTCCTTTAAAAAAGATAATACATAATAATCTTTTTTAAAAGATTTATTGGTCTTATGTGAGTACACTGCAGTCGTCTTCAGACACACCAGAAGAGGGCATCAGATCTCATTACAGATGGTTGTGAGCCACCATGTGGTTGCTGGGAATTGAACTCAGGACCTCTGGTAGGGCAGTCAGTGCTCTTAACCACTGAGCCATCTCTCCAGCTCATAAATAATCTTTAATTAAAAAGTTACTAGGAAATAGACATTAGGAGTGGTCATTTAATCTCAACAGGGAGCAAGAGGCAGGAGGAAATCTGTGAATTTAAGGCCATCCTAGTCAAGGATGTTCCTTAGTTCCAAGGCAGAGCTACATGTGAGACACTATCTCAAGAACAGAGGGGAGTCAGGGGAAGGGGATGGAGAGACTACATCCATGGGAATTTAAAATAAGCAGCCAGGTCTAGGCAGCAGCACTTGGGAGTGAGGGATCACAATTAGGAGTTAGGATACAATTCATCTGGCAGAGCGCATCCACAAAGCTTGCACTCATGAGTCAAGACACACACACATACACACGCACACACGCACGCACGCACACACGCACACACGCACACACCCCCAAGACAGGATTTCTGTATGTAAATCAAGCTGGCCTCAAACTCAGAGATCCCCTGTCCCTGACCCCTGAGTCTGGAGTGCTGGAATTAAAGGCAGGTGCCACCAAGACTAGACTTTCATTACATAAAAAGGTAGGAGCCAAGAACACCCCGATGGATTCAACCATGCTCAGGACCACGGTGTTTTTAAATCTTTAGGAATTCGATCCAGAGATGTGGCTTACTTGTTACTCTTACATAAGACCCAGGATTTGATTCCCAGCACCCACACAGCAGCTAGCTCCAGTCCCTGGGTATCTGAGGACACCAATAGACACAGAAACAAGCCTGGCTGGATATGGGGTACATGCCATTAGTCTGTTTTCAGAAATAAAACAGCCTTGTAGCCTTGCCTGTCCTGGAACTTACTCCGTAGATCAGACTAAACTCAGAGATCCACCTGCCTCAGCCAAGATTAGACATTACACCACCACTGCCAGGCTGAGTCAGCTTCTCATGTCCACGAATCTATCTTTTGTGTCATCCTACCTTGCAAGCACAAACCCGGAAGTTTGAACGTAGCTAGGAAAACTATTCTTGTCACAAGCCAAGCCTTTAGGAATCACTTTGATAAAATCAAGCTTACCAAAATGTAGGGCAGGAACCAACACTAGTTCTGGAAGTTAGGCCCACTAAGATAGCTCCCATCAGTCGGGTGGTGGTGGCGCATGCCTTAAAACCCAGCAAGATCTTTTTTCTGGTCTATAGTACAAGTAGTCTAGGATGACCAGGACTACGGGGGTGTGGGTGGGGGGTGCTTGCCCCAGCCCTCTTTTGGTTTCAACTGTGGTCCTGGGTACTAGCCAGACCTCCTCATCCCACCACCCTAACTGGCCCTTTATCTGCTTTCTGGACAGCCTTAATTAACTTGAGCCAGCGTTCCTATGACCATGCCCACATCTAAAGGGGAGCTTCCCCTGCCATGAGTTTGTCCCAGGTCCTGCTCTAAGACTTGGAGGCTACCGTCAATCTGTCAGAGAGTATAGTCACAGACTCCACAGGTTTTCAATCAAGCGTTTAATGAAAAGATCATAAAATAACAGTTTCTCATCACTGTACATTAAGACTGCACTCTTTCGAATGGAGAGACTAGTCATGGATAAATCACTCTACCACTGGAGGGCTGCAAAGCTGCAGCTCTGACCTGAATGCATCCATCCAAACTCTTTAGGGAAGTAAACTCAATTCAATGTGATGAGTGGCAACAGGGTGAGCAGTACAGGAGTGCGATTCCAGCCCCTCCCCTGCTTGGGGAAGGGCAGAAAGGATGTTGTGATCCCTCTTCCAGTTCCAATGAAATGAAACACATACGCCCCATCCCTCCTGAGGTATTTGCAAATGGGATGGACAGAACCCAACCTGGGGCTCTGGGAGGAAGTGAGTGATGGGTGGGTACAGGGGGTTCCTCTCAGCACCTGGCCCCATGGGGCCCCACCAAGTGGAGGGGAGGACCCTGGGAACTCTCCCTGACCCGTGAGGTCTGTTATGCAGCATTTTTGAGGTCAATAAATTACAGCAATAAATAGCGAGGTGAGGTAGGGGAGGGGTCCCTGGTAGAAAGTTAAAGTAAGGTGACTGACGCTGCAGGCGTCCTAGGAAGGGGGTCCTGGGCAGCACGGGTCCACAGCTCCCACCTTTCCTGGGTTGGAATGTCAGACTGAGGTCGGGTCCCTCTCTATCCCTCATTCCTGGCATCCATTTCATAGGTTCAGTAACATTGGCCCCATCGTGACTGGGGAAAGGAAGACCTTGGTCCCTTTAATAGAGCAGAGCAGGGCTTTGAGAGCCTGTCCATTCTTTTCAGGCCTTGCCCTTGGTTTCTGCCTCCGTTCACAGCACTTGCTCCCTGAGCCCTGCCCTCCCGGCTGCCCAGGGCTCCCCTACTCAGGAAGGCAGCAGTCTGCCAGCTGACAGACAGACAGCACAGCAGATCGCACTCCTGCACAAGGACCTGAGGTCCAGTGAATACTGATAGTGTGGGCAGCAGGTGGGGACCTGGCTCCCCTCAGTGTTGATGGACGGAAAACACACCTCCTGGGCCACATGAGGCCAGGAGTCACAGCTGAGGAGTATGGCTATGCTGCAAGTCTGAGGTTCTTACATGTTAAGTTCATCTTTTCCTTTTTGCAACCTTGGAAGAGCCCTTGCAGTAGCTCGGTCCGGTGGGAGTGGGCACTGGCAGAGCTGGGCCTGCTCCAACCAGCTTGCCCTAAGTCTGAGAAATAAATACATTCATCACTGCACAAACATTGATACAAAAACAACACTGTTGAGAGTGTTCGCACCATGTCAGTAAGGACCAGACTCAAGTCAGACCCTTTTGCTGCCCGGGATAGTTTGTGTGCATGACAGAGTCCACTGAGCTTTCTAAAGCTACCTGCTTTTTGGCTTGAGTGACTCTCACAGTAACACAAGGCTCATGGGCAGGGCCAACATCCACCCCTTGGGTTCAGCTAGGAAGCCTGGGGCTGGTCAGCTTGGTGCATGCTCTTTGGTGGCAGCTGAGCTTGAAGAGGCCCCAAAAACTGGGGATGAGGGCTCAGGTGAAGCTAGGGGGGACTTCTGGTCCTTACCCAGCACCCAGGGCTGCCTCTGCCCTTGAGCTGCTCAAGGGTCGACTCAGAAGGACCCAGGTGGGAGGGGGGAGTTTCCCTGGGACTGGTGTCATAGCTGCTGAGGTCTGAAACTGTTTAAGTTTATGTAAACAATGAGATAAATATATTAGCTTTTTTTTTTTTTTCTGAGCCCACTGAGGTTCCATACTCATTCAAAATGTGCTTTGGTTTAAAAAATAGGTTTTGTGAATTTGGGTATGAGCTTTTTTTTCCTTTGATTTTTTTTTTTTTATCTTTTTTTTTTAACTTTTTTTTTTCTACATGACATTTGCTATTTTCTGTTTCCTGTTTCTCCAAAACATTCAGGAATTAAATGACTAAAACAGAGAACTGTACGCCGCCTTGGCCTCCTATGGCATGATTTCCATGAGGCTCTTAACATCTCCACACACACAGACACACACAGAGACACACTCACAACATGCGCCAGTGGAAACAAAGAAAAGAGAATCCAAGTGTGGATCCCACCCATCCCAACAACCCTTAAATCTTAAATAGGAAACTAGTGTTTTGCTTTCTCTTTAAAATATAGAAAAGGCTTGTTACAACACTAAGGCAGGCGGGCACAACACTCCGTCCCACAGACATGCAGAGCGTACCTAGGGTTCTGCTCCCAGGCCCTGAATGTCTGAAGATGAGGGTGCCCACAGCCTGGGAGCCACACGGAATTCCCATGCCATTCAGACCTTGTGTCCTGGGACTTAAGTGCTGCTGGGTGGGTGAGTGGTAGGGAGCGGGGGCTGGCATGCCCTGTCACTTCCCTGGAAGGGTGGAATGGTGCCCTGAACGCATTCAGGTGTTCAGTAAGAGAACTAAGATTCCTGGCGAGGGCTGGCTCAGTCCAAGGGCACAATGTGGAGGCCTGGCCAGGTACCCTCACTCCCACACCCAACACTCTTGGGTACTGCACTCAGGCTACAGGGTCTCTGATCTGAGGGTGGAGGCAGGCAGGGGATGACTGCAATTTTTTGGTCTGAAGTAAATCAAAAGGAACATGACAAGCCATGAAGCAACATGACGACAGGCCCAGTTCTGGGTCATCTGAGGCACAGCACAGACAATCTTGTCTTGCCTTGCCCCTTGCAGGAGTCCATGCAAACATCTGAGGCTGGCTGATACACCCATGGAAGGGTTAGCTTGACCTGTACTAGTCAGTATAGGTAGGATCAACCGTCACCTCTGGCTCTGCAGTAGGTTACTAGACATACCTGAGCTCAGGAGGGGACAGGATGGGTTGGGCTCACTTCCACCTGACCCTGGCTCATAAAAGGGAGCTGCTCCCTCCTCATGGCTTCTGTTACTCAGATGCCCAGCATCTGCCCTGCATACAACATCCCCTGAGCAGCAGATATCCCTTCAGAGAACACTGGGTCCCATAAGGGGCTCGGGCCAGCCCAAGCCCAGGTTACTCCCACTACAGAAAAACAAAAGCAAGTGGCTCAGCCTCAACTGTACTGGGTATTGAATTCAAGAGGTAGCAAAGGTCAGAAGGCTCTCCATCATGTTCAGTGAACCAGGAAGTGAAGCATCTGTGCATAAGCAACACACACACACACACACACCACACACACACCACACACACACACACACACACACACACACACACACACACACACGTACCGATGGCCCTGGAATCTAGCCTCCCCTCTACCCTCTGAAACTTCAGACCTTCCAGTTCCAACATCTCAAAAAGGTATGTGGGGAGAGGGTGTGGTTCTCAATATAAGTACCTCTGACAAGGGACATTCCTTGGAAATTATGGGAAAAGCATATTCTCCTGAGGAAGCCCAGGCAGGCAGGGCTCAGGATCAGGGAAGCCTTTGGGCAAGAAGGGCTTCTGGGGCCTTGGAGAGGCAGGTTCAACCATGCCCAAGCACCAGGACTAGGGAAATGACAGGGAGGGGCAGCTGCCCCAGTTACATTCAGTCTGCAGACCCAGGCTCATCCCCAAAGAGGCAGGAGGAAAATATTGTTCATTTTGGTTTTAAAAAAGAATTTTTAAAAACTGTAAAAAAGAAATAGGAACAGCTCAGTAGGAATGACAGCAATACAGGCCCAGAGGGCTCTTTAGTTGCAGAGAGGTAGGCAATGGGTCACCCTGACTGTTCCAGTGCCAGCTAGCAGTTGCCACCCCAGCTCAAAGAGAAAGGAACTGCCCCCAGCACCAGCATCCAACAACAGGGTCACTGCACTGCAAAGACACAAGCACACACGCACACACACAGCCGAGGTCCCTGCCCACTGACGGCACCACTTTTGGCCACAGGAAGCCCTGTGGCCCAGCCCAACCTGCAGGAAAGAGACCAACCAGGTCCCACTGGCACCCACACGATGGACTCCCACCGGCTCTTCAGCAGCTCCCTCAGGGAGCTGGAAAGCCAAGTAGGACTGGGAGGTAGAGTAGTCACCAGCACCACATGCAGAGGGCCAGACTGGTCAGCTTCTCTCCTCGTGGCTTCCCTTGGTATACTGTTGATTAAAGCTCTGGGTGTGAGGAGCCTCCTGTCAGACTCTGGGGCTCAACCCTCCCACTATGCTTCCGTGGGTTCCCAAGCGGCAAGTCTGCAGAGGGCTCCCGCGGGTCTTTGGCTTCTAAGAAGGGGACGTGTGCATGCGCAGGTGGCTGATGAGGTTACGCTGCTGGGTGAACTTGCCCCCGCAGAGCTGGCACTCATAGGGCTTCTCACCCGAGTGTACACGCATGTGCTCTGTGAGGCGGTACTGGCGAGTGAAACGCATGCCACACTCATCACAGGCAAAGGGCTTCAGGCCCAGGTGGCTCCGCATGTGGCGTGTCATAGTGCCTCGTTGTGTGAACATCTTTCCACAAATGTTGCAGGGGAACGGACGGGTCAACCAGTGTGTCTTCTCGTGTTGCCGCAGTGTGGCTGGGTCCTTGTAGGTCTTCTCACAAACTGAGCACTTGAAAGGACGAGGCTCAGCTGCATAGGCTGTACTGCTGGGTGTCGACAGGTCCTCAGCTTCTTCCTCTGCACCCCCACTGCCGGTCTCGTAAGCCCCTTCCTCCTTGATGAATAACTCCTCCTCTGTGTGTGTCTCCACGTGAGCATTGAGCTGCTCGGAGCTGGGGAAGCCCTTGGCACAGGGGATACACACATAAAGGTTGTCCCCATATGACACTGTCTCATAGCCTTCCTGCCGGTACACATAGTGGGCGCCACCGGTATGGCCGCTGCCCCCCTCACTCCCACTCTGCCCACTGTCCTCACTCACATCTTTGCCGTTCTCCTCCTCCTCCTTGCAGGGATATGGTGGCTCCCCGTAGGATGGGGCACTGGGGCCACCTCCACCAGCACTACTAGCCAGAACACCATTGGGAACCCTGTCCCCAGGCGCCTCACCTTCTTCCCCTGGGCAGGAACTCTTAGACCCCGTTTCTCTCCGATCAAAGGGGGACCCAGCCACAGGTTCCTTTTTGTTCCAATCTTTTTTTCGGGCTGAATGCCGGAGGCTCTTCCGAGGCTGCCCACCCTGTCCTTCCAGCAGACTCAGATGGTTCTCCTCAGCCCCCTCCAGATCCATGGGCTCATCAGGAGTGGCCCCCAGCTCAACATATGAGGTACTGTTGCTGACAGGCAGGGCAGAGGTGGACGTGGGCGGGGGTGACTCTCGCTGGCTGTCACTCAGCTGGGCTGGGTCCTCAGGAGTAAGGTGGGGGACAGGGGTTGTAGGAGGTAAGGGTGGGCTCTTCTTGGACAGGTCCAAGCCCAGCTCCTGTTCACAGCCCCCACTGCTCCCATTGGTGCTGGTGCTGCAGCCCCCCAAGCCCACCTCCCCAGCAGCTGGGCCCCCCAAGCCCAGGCCGTGTGTGCTCTCCTGGGTGGAGCTGCCCAGGAAAAGCTCATCATCTGAGCCCTTGGCCTGAGGGAGCTCCTGGGGAGCAGGGTGTCCTTTCCGCCCATCCACAAGCCCTGGATACCGAGCCTGGATGACAGAGGCTGTGGACAGCCGCTGGCTGCGGGTTGGCCGCCCCATGCCAGCAGTACCCACTCGTCCAGGGCCAAAGGGCTTGCCGGCTCGCTTGAGTTTGCGGCGGCAGAGGGCTGCCAACTCAGGCAGCTGGAGGTAGCTGGCGGCAGTGAGTAGAGTGCTGAAGTTTGGCTCGGACGGCTGGTCTCCCGGCAGCAGCTTGCCCGTGTAGATGAAGTCCAGGATCTGCTGGAACACAGTGGAGCTGACCATGTCTGTGTCTAGGTTGATGAGGTTATCATGCAGGACCAGGGACTTGAAGTAGATGCTGCTAGCAGCCAGGACGTTCTTGTGGGCCCGGAAGATAGAGTTCTCCACCATGATGATGACATCACACAGGAAGCCCTTGGCCCTCTGCTGGTTCAGCTGTAGCAGGAGCTGTTTTGAATGGCTGGGAAGCTCCATGTCTGGCCCCATGTCCCTGTGCCCTGCCCACGGGCACCACCTGTGGGCAAGAACAGGCAGCATAGTTAACCTGCAACCCGTGAAAGCCTGCCACAGGGTATGTACTGAGCCCACCTGACTCCACCCTCCTCAGGCACAGTGTACAGGGCAGATTCAATATGTGTGAGAAAGTGTGTCTTCTCATCCCCCTTCATCCACTCACATGGAAAAACAGGTCATGGCAAATGCAGGTGCCAAGCAAAACATGAGGTTTATAGTCTGGGCAGATGGCTCAGTGGCTAAGAGCATTTGCTCTTCAAAACCATCTGCAGTTCTGATTCCCAGGGATCGGATGCCCTCTTATTAACTCTGCAGGCAATTATATACATACAAAACACTCATTTACATAAAATAAATCTAAAAATGTTAATGGGGTTTGAATTTTCCTTTGCTACTCCTTCAGTTACTCCTTCAGTTATGAAAGAAGTCATCACAGGTCAGAGGTCACAAGGAGAACCTACAAAAATGACTGGCAGGTGTCTATGGAGGTCGGAGGGCACATGCCCCTCTAACACAGTAGGGTCACGTATAAGCTGGCCAGTTCTGCCTAGGCTTGCAAACCCACAGGACTGGTCTTCCAACATTTCCAGTTTTTGTGTATGTGTAATTTTCTTAAACTAAAATGTTAAAATTGGGGTTGGGGATTTAGCTCAGTGGTAGAGCACTTGCCTAGGAAGCGCAAGGCCCTGGGTTCGGTCCCCAGCTCCGAAAAAAAGAAAAAAAAAAAAAAAAAAAAAGTTTAAATTTAAAAGATGAAAAGGCAAAAACTCAAAAAACAAAAACAAAAAACAAACCCCAAACAACCAAGAAACAACCAAAACCCCCAAAACCAACCTATGAACCAAACCAAATTCCTTTGCTGGCCTCTGGCCACAGCCGTGTTCTACCCTGGGATGCCTTTCAAACACCCCCCAGGCAGGCAGGCAGGCAGGCAGGCAGGCAAGGCATTCTCATTTGCTAACCCCTGGTCCTGACCCAGACACTGTATCCTCTCTCCATAAGTTGAGTCCTTACAAGCTCACTCACTATATCCAGAAGTATAGAGACACTGGGCCTGTGAACCTCATGGGCCTTGTGCCCTTTCTAGGAAAGACTGTTTGCCCTCTGGAGTCGGGGAAAGGCAGCCGCAAGCTGGCCCTTCCATGCAGGCTACGTAGACTCTAGTTGCAGTGGCTAAGTAATAAACGCACAGATGCCTATGGTCTTCAAGGGAATCTGTCAGCAGAGCAACAGTGTGCCCAGGTGGGATCCAGGCACACTGCCCACCTGTACAGAGAAAACTCCAAAGAGTTCTCCAGGCGAACAAGGGTGGCAAAGTATATCAAAGGCCCCAGGAGGTCAGAAGCAGACCTCAGCTGCACTCTTGACTCCACATGACCAGCCTTGACTTCCACTCAACAAACAGCATGGGCCACGCCAATGCCAAAGAGACCCAATGTTTCCTGAGGCCACAAGCCATGGAGACACCACTGCCCACCAGCTCTGTAGCATCAGGGCCCACAGCAAAGGCTTGGGGGCTCCGGTAGCTTAAACAGAGAACTATGGGCCTCCAACTCAAGGTCCAATTTCTTTCTTTCTTTGAGACAGGATCTCACCTCTGGAGCACTTCTGGGTCTGGAAGTTGATGTGTGGCCTCCACTCACAAGAAATTGCCCTTCCTCTGCCTCCCAGGCACCAGTATTGAATGAATGCTGTGCATACCACGCCTGGTTTCCACACAGCTGAACTAGTCTGAAGCTCACTACCACCCCAAATGTCCTGCCCTTTCCACTGGGGTGGGCCTGCTATGCCCCCTCTCTCCCCTCCCTCCCCTCCCTTGGAAAAAAGTTCTCTTCAGCCCAACATCTGCCCTGTTCAGAAAAGGAAACTAACAACCCAGCGTACCGTGAGTCAACAGAAACGTTACAGGAATGCTAGCACTCAGCCCTGCAGAAAGCACCTGCCAGAGCCCCTTGCCCACAACAGCTGAAGCACATCAGTGCGATACTGAGAGGCTGGAGAAGAAGGAAAGCGAACCTTCTCTCCGAGCTAGGGAGAAACAAAGAACCTAAGGTATGATTTCCACACCAGGCCCTGTGTATCAGGCCCAGCAATGCCAGTAATAATATCTGGAACCTCGGGCCTAGCAAGAGAAACACAAGCTATATATGCGCAAGGCCTGGGCCGCAAGTCCTAGACAGCCCACATCTGCCTGTCTGCACTGTACACGTGTAACAGCCTCAATTCTGAGGGCCAGGACAGAATGTACACTGCGAAGCTGTAGGAGACCCAGAAAGCCCCAGCTGGGAAGCGGTGGTGATCCCCTCCCAGGCCTACCGGAGTGCCAGGGGCCCAGAAACCATGTGAGCAGCAGCCGGCGGGCGGGGGTGGCCTCCTTGAGCACACAGACTTCCTGAGGGTGCATCAAAGCCTGGTTACCTGGAGAAAAGAAGGCAGGCATCAGTGAGGGATGGAGAGAGGAGGGCGAGCAGGAGGGTCTCTACTCCCAAAGAGGTCCACAAAAACCAGAGGCAACAAAGCAAGAGTAAAAATGACCAGAGAGAGGGGGGTGGGGGTGGGGGGAAGCAGACCTTGTATCAGGTATGAGCAGCTAGATGGCATTATGTAACCCCTAAACCACACTGTACATGCCCCCTGCCTCTAATCCCAGCACTCCCAGAGGCAGATGGGTATCTGTAAATTCAAAGCCAGCCTGCTCTATGTAAGAGGGTTCCTATCTTTAAAAAAGGAAGAAGAAAGAAAAAAAGAAAAAAGGAATTGGGGGGGGGGGCATCTTGGGAGGCTAAAGGCAAGACACAGGTGGCTGTCAGACTAGGGCAAGGCTAGCCATATTTACATTACAAAAGGTCAAAACCAGAGCCACTTGTGGAAGGGCTATTTATAAGAGCCAATCTGACTCCACTGCCTCCTTCCCCTTCTTTCCTCGGCAACAAGGTTCTTCTGTCTACAGGCTCAACCCAGCACAACAGCCAACAGCCCCAGGTGAGGGGCACTCCCAACCACCCCCACTCTGGGTTCTACTGGAGGAGGAATCTTGAGGTTCTGGATCCCTGTACCCCATACAGAACAGCAGCCTGGTATCCCCTGGAACAAGCAGGAGCAGGAGGGGCCTGCAGCAGCCAGGAACCATCTCTGACAGCCTTCCCTTCCCCCACACCATCCCTAGCGCCAGAGGACAGGTCCTCAGGAATGTGACCAGATCTGGAGTATAGACCTTAGGCTGAGAGGCCTCAGTCCTCAGCTTCAGGCTCAGCTGTGTCTCCAGCCCTAGAAGCAGCTCCCATTTCAGAGCAGGCTCATCAACCCAAAGGTCACACAGAACAAAGAACCAGCTCTGGAGCTCCGAGTTTCTCACGAGCTGGTCACCCACGAGGGCAATGGACAGAGACGAACAGTCAAGAAAACTGGCAAGATGAACCAGCGAGCCATTAAACCCAAGTTAGGCAGCCAGACACCTCAGCCTAAACTAGCCTTTTGCCACAGCACTTGCCAAATCCTGATCTCTGTGTTCAAGGCTGACGAAGTCACTCACATCAAGTTCTACAAAAGGCAAACAACATAAGTCAGTGCGGGCTTGCATGGGCAGAATGGGCACACAGCGACACAGACTCTTGTCACTCCTGGCTCCTCTCTCACTGGGCACCACTGCTGGTGTCTCTCCAGAGACAGTCAAAGCAACAACACAACACAACACAACACAGTTCTTCAGGGAGACCCTCCCTTCCCCCACGTACCCACAATCTCAGTATTCAGTAACCCCACTTCCCTGCCTAAACACACTGCATTCAAGTGGCTAATGAAAATGACAGAAGACAGGGTCCGGCTTCCCACTGTCTGTACCACCACCTCCTGACTCCAGAATCCTGCTGAGAAAGCTAGTGTCCAGGAAGCCTCAAGGACAGTGAAGGCTTCTCTTCTCTGTTCCCTACAATGGGACAGGACAGCATTATTATGGCCCAGTCTTAAGAATTGAGAAAGATTTTAAGATAAAAGTGATTCTTGCTTAAGTAGAAAACTGAGAAAGTCTCCACTGTACCCCTTCCAAAAAGTATGCCCAAAATCAGCCCAGACACCCACCTTTCCTAATGCTTCGGTCTCCAGAGGCTCACGGTCAGTACTGGTCTGGTTATGGAGCCTCTTGTGACTCCCTTTACACACCAGGCTGCTAGCCCAGCTTCTAGGATAAGAGGACTCCAGGCCCACAGAGAGAGGCCCAGACTCAGGGTGTGGTTTCAAGCCACATGATACTCCTCACCCTTTCTACTCAATGCCTGATCCCCTCAGGCAGGAATGAACCCTCCTGGAGGCATCCCAGGGCACCTGGACTGGAATTCCTCTGCTTTACACCCAGCCAGGAGGCCTGGTGAAAAGGGGAAAGGCCAGGAAAGGGGGCAAACCCTCACATCCTGCCTTCCCCTTGGCAGCCACTGACTGCTAAGTAGGCATACTTGTGGACTGAGAAAGCTCCTGCCTGGCTCACCCCAAGGAGTTTCTTCCACCACATCCGTCATCCCAAGTGCCATGACCAGGTGAGAGGGCCTGGGTGAGACAGGAACACTGATGAACAAGTCACAACCACTAGGTACCTTCCATACCCCAGAGATTTAAGCACATCCAACTAGAGCCACGTCTGGGCTCACCCCACATGGACTTTCTGAAAGAGACCAAGCAACTGAGGATCTAGAAGATTCCCAATGCCCAGGCCAGGGCCTAACTATGGCAGACACAGTCACAAACTTAAGATTCCATCCAACTGGGGTTGGGGATTTAGCTCAGTGGTAGAGCACTTGCCTAGGAAGCGCAAGGCCCTGGGTTCAGTCCCCAGCTCCAAAAAAAGAACCAAAAAAAAAAAAAAAAAAAAGATTCCATCCAATTCTGACCTGTCCTGACTCCTCTATGAAACCCTGGCCTTCTACCACAGTCCCTACAAGTTGCCTCTGCCCAAGTAAGACGGGGGGGGGGGGGGGGGGCTGTGCAGTGACTGAACAGGTCTGCCACAGGCTTATGAGTACCATTATCTCTACCTCCAGCTGCAGATAAGGCTCCTTGGGGGTTAAGCAACTTGCCCACAGAAAAGCATACATAGGTAACAGTGAGGATCTAAAACCTGACTTGGGAGGGGGCTGTGGTTAACCTTCCTCTCTCAGAAAGGCCCTCTAACTATAGAGCTGTTTGGGAAACTGGGCTCCTTTCCCTCCCACTCTGGCGGCCTTGAAATCTACCTCACTGGTAGGGTGCTTGCTGGGCATATGTTAGGCCCTGGGTTCAAACCCAGCATCACAAAACAAAACACCACTTCCCCACCACCTGCCTGCTCTAATGCTCTAACCTCCTCACTGTGAGGGTACAGGTCTATTACCTCCACCAGGAGGGGAAAGTGAGCTGCCATCTAGCCAGCATTAGAACTGGGCAGGGCTTGCTACTTCTCTAATATTCCTAGCCAGATATGGTGACCTCCTGCCCTTTAGGTTTGGACTTGATAGCGGGTGGGGCTCATTGCTCTGGGCAAGCCCAGCCAAATTATTTAGCCCAGACCTGGATGCTAGCCAGCCACGCCTGGCTCTCTCCCAAACCATCATCCTGGAAAGCAATAGGCACTTCAAATGCCAAGAGCCCAGCCCTCTTCTTGCCAGTTTCTACGAAATGCAATTCTCAGCTTCTACTAAGAACATAGGTGATGTGATCAGAGACCAAGACTAGACTCTTCTTCCTCCTCCTCCTCCTCTTCCAACTCTAAAAGCAGCTCTATAGCACATAGAGGAGAATGAATGAAGCTTTTCCTAGTCTATCCTGAAATGTTTGAGGGCCCTATTAAAACTTCTTGTTGTCTACTCAAAGCTGAGAACTGCCTGGATCCAGACCACCTGCCCAAGCATGCTACTCCCTAGGCAAGTAACCATCACTATAGGTAACCATCACTATAGGTAACCATCACGATAAGAAAGCACAGAGGGCGGGATGCCACAAGGCAGGTCTGGAGAGATGCACAATATAGCACCATCACACCAGACTCTGTGCCCTCAAAAGCACAGCCCCACCTGTTCATCCCCTGTCATGAGAGCCAACAAGAGCTAGAATGAGGATATTCCCTGCTACATCTGCCCTGGTGAGCTCCAATTCTAAGCCACTCTAGTTGAGGACAGATGAATCCCCTTGCAATGAAATAATAATTTGAGCTCATAATGAGTTATTATTTAAACAAAAAACATTACTTGCAATACAACAGGAGCTAACAAACAAAGCAAAATCAAGGGAAAAAGATTTCCCCTAGACCATGTAAAAGTGGGACTTCAGGGGCCAGGTGCATGCCTTTGATGCCAGCACAAGGAACAGCAAAGGCACGGAGGTCTCTCGGAGGCCCAGGACAATCAGGGCTACAGTGAGGCCTTGTCTCAAAAGCACAACCCTGTATGGGGTGAGAATGCAGGAGGCAGGACAGGGCAAGTTGAGCGCCACCCACCGTCTCGCCATGCCTCTCCTCCATCTTCCTGCTCCTGAGTATGGTGAGCAGCAGCAGCGGCAGTGCTGTGAGTCTTTGGAACATAGGTACTAAGGCCCACTATACACATGCCACTGAGAATCTACATCCTTCTTAGATTCATTCATTCATTTCATAGGGAGGGGCACATGAGCAGGCCACAGCATATATATGGATATAAGATGACAACTTGTGGAAGCTGGTTCTCTCCTTCAAACACTTGGCTCCCTGGGATCAAACTCAAGACGTTAGGCTTACCGACAAGCACCTTTAACCACCCACCCAAGAGTTCCTGGGTGATGTGGTCCCTGGAGATGTAGCACGCTTCGGTATGAGATGGCCTGGCTAGAGCATGAGCTTCCCACTTCTTAGGAAGCCCAGGGACCTGCGCTCATAACAAGTACTCAGGGACCTGCGCTCATAACAAGTACTCAGGGACCTGCGGCAGATGGAAGACAAAGCCTCCAAAGGAAGATGACACATTTCCCAAGTCAGCAAGTCCAAAAGCTGGTGACTGTGTGGGCCTACAAGCTGAAGCCCAGCACCGATACCATGGGCATCCTCGTCTGTGACTGTAACTAAAGATACGGGGTGTTCCTGGGCCATGTGCTCTGTTTAGAGAAGAGGCTCAGGCTGGGGAAATGGCTCAGCACATGCAGTCATGCTTGACCAACTGAGTTTTATAGGCAGGGCCCAAGTGATAGTACAACAATGACTGCTACAAAAACTATCCTCTCGGGGCTGGGGATTTAGCTCAGTGGTAGAACGCTTGCCTAGGAAGCGCAAGGCCCTGGGTTCGGTCCCCAGCTCCAAAAAAAAAGAACCAAAAAAAAAAACAAAAAACAAAAAAAACTATCCTCTCACTTACAGATGTACTGTGTACACTTCTGCACAGGCAAGGAGAACACACACGCGCGCGCACACACACACACACACACACACACACACACACACACACACAAACACACGGTCTCACCATGTAGACCTGCCTATCCTAGAACCATGTTAACCATTTAACCAAGCTGGCCTCAAACTCCCAGAGATCCATCCGTCCGCCTGCTTCTGATTCCCAAGTGCTGTGATTGAAGTTGGATTAAAGTCACCAGCACCACCACTGGTTAAACACATGTTTTTAGGGGTTGGGGATTGAGCTCAGTGGTAGAGCGCTTGCCTAGGAAGCGCAAGGCCCTGGGTTCGGTCCCCAGCTCCAAAAAAAAAGAACCAAAAAAAAAAAAAAAACAAACAAAAAAAAAAAACCACATGTTTTTAAAAGGAGAAAGAAAAGAGGCTGTGCAGGCAAGGGAGTGCAGTTCACTGGTACAGGACATGCCTAGCATGAAAGAAACTGTGAGTTCCATCTCCAGCACTAAAACAAGAAGTAAAGGACAGCAGGACAGCACAGTGTGAGTAGGAATTCCACAGGCAAGGAGTCGAAAGGGCACCAGGAAGCCCGGGCCACCCAGCTGGATGGACTATCACACCATCTCCTCTGCCTGAGGACATCCTTCAACTGAGATAACTGAACCCCAGAGGGAGGTGAATGTCACAGCTGAGTCACTAGGCAGCCACGTACTTAGTAGCCCAAGGCTCTGGGAGACAAGACTCCTACTTCCCTAAAACCAACCCTAGCAGCCAACGAAGTATTAAATCAAGTAGGAGCTCAAGTAAAATAAAATACCTGACAAGTTCCACTCTATAAAACACCTTTCTATGTAGGTGTCTTCCAAAGACAGAGTTGCTTCACTCACTGGTCACTCACTGGTAAAAGCCAAGGTGAGACTACACATGGCGGCACATGCCTACAGATCTAGCACGGAGAGTCTGAAGCCATCAGCACAAATCTGAGGTAAGCCTGTACTACAGAGTGAAAGCCTACCTCAAAGACCCCAAAACAAGCAGCACCCCAAACAGATACTGCCCATGACTGTGACCTCTGACTGGGACAAACTTGAGATGGTACACTGCATGAGAATCAGCAAAACAGAGTCCAAAAATCCCATCAGAAAGGAATGGTGTATTTTTTTTTTCAAATCCTGTAAATGGTGGCACATGCACCTTTAATCCCAATAGAGAGAAGTAGATCTCTATGGTTTTAAGGCCAATCTGGTCAAAATAGTGAGTTCCAGTACAGCCAGGGCTACATAAGAGGCCTTGTCTTGGATGGGTGGATGGATGGATGGATGGATGGATGGATGGATGGATGGATGGATGGAGACAAGGTTTCTTTTCTCTGTGGCCTTGAACTCAAGAGTTTTGCCTGCTTCTACCTCCTGAATGCTGGAATGAAAGACATGTGCCACCAATGGCAAAAATTATCTTACGGGAATGGGAATTTTGCTGCATGTCTGTCTGTGCGGTACAAGAATGCCTGATGCCCACAGAGGCAGGGGAGAGTGCTATAACAGATATGAGCTGCCACCTGGGTGGGTCTTACAAATGGAGCCCGAGTTTCCTTGAAAAGCAACCAGTGCTCTTAACTTCTGGCCCATAATGATGGAATTTAATTAACCAAACAAGGACTGAGGACTGTTTCCCCGGACGAAAAGATTATGGTGATTTTAATGTGCTTGTGTCGTATGTGTGCATGAATGCTGTATGTACATTGTACATGGTGTTCATGTGTCTAATATGTGCATATATGCACACCTATACTCACTGAGCCACTAGCGTCTTTAAAGAGGGTAAAGACTGATAAGAGCAAGACTAATCCCAGAAGCCCAATAGAGAGGCAGGAATATGGCTTAGTTAGAAAAGTTGCCTAATATGTACAAAGCCCAGGGTTTGAGTGCCAGGAAGCCACCTGGCACAGTGCCAAATGCCTATAATCCCAGCAATCAGAGGCCAAGGTGGGAGGAGGATCCTGGGTTCTAGGCCAACCCCTGCGGCAAGGTAGTTCAAGGCCAAACTGCACTACGTGAAACAATGCCTCAAAAACTGAAAGAACCCAAGAACTGCCCCAGCACTCAGGAGGGCAGAGGCAGGCTGGGACTGAGCTTGACACTAGTTACACAACAAAATCATGTCTTAAAATTAACTAACTTTTTAAGAGGGAGCCTGGTGCACAGGTCTGTGATCCCAGACACTCAGGAAACCGAGGCAGGAGGATCACAAGTTTAAGGCCTGCCTAGGAACTCAATGAAAGACTCTGTCTCAAAACGCAGAATAAGAGCTGGAAAGCTACCTCAGCAGTACGTGATTGCTGCTCTTCCAGAAGACCTCCAGATTCTATTCCCAGCACCCACTTCACAGAGCTCACAAATGCCCATGACTCCCACTTCAGGGAGCTTCAACACCTCTGCTCCCTGAAGGTACCTGTGCTTCTCTGAAGGCACCTGTGCCCGTGTGGGCACATCCATACACAAACAAATAATAAAGGGCAAAATAAATTTAGTGGCTGGAGAGATGGGTGAGGGGTTAAAACACTTATTCTTATAGAGGATTCAATTTCAACTCCCAGAACCCTTGTGGTAACTTACAACCATTTCCAGTTCCAGGCAATCTAATGCTCCCTTTCTGACCTACGTAGGCACCAAGCACAACACGGTACACACACATACTTGAAAGCAAAACACCCATTAAAAAGAAAACGAACATGGGGTTGGGGATTTAGCTCAGTGGTAGAGTGCTTGCCTAGCAAGCGCAAGGCCCTGGGTTCGGTCCCCAGCTCCAAAAAAAAGAAGAAAAAAAGAAAACAAACAAATAAACAAACAAATAAAGCTGGTCTTGGTGATACAAGCCTTAGGAGTCAACAGAGAGCTAGGGACATAAAAGAAGCGCATTGTGGAAAGGGTTAGCTTTGGGCGAGGGGATTTAGGGACAGAAGGTAAAATGAGCAGGGCTTTCTCTTCCTGGAGCAACACAACTCAACTGTGAAAGACGGCTGCTAGAAAGGGAAGACCCATGAGGCAGCACCACACTTCAGTCTCTGGAGTGCACCCAGCACTGCCACCGCTGTGTGAACAGAAGACCAACTAACTCCAACAAGCCACCTCACGTCTCAGGGTCCAGACAGATGCAGGGGGGAGCAACTCCTGTAGGACAAGAGTGAGCCATGAAGAAATGCACCTGTCCAGAAGCTGGGGTGAGGGCTGCTTCTTCCGTGACACAGGAAGAGCTTCAATCTCAGCAGGCTTTCCACTACTAACTCTGCTGTGGTACACAACTCACACCGTCCGACTACACCATTGTAATAAGATCCTAACTTCCTAGGAAGCTGAGACTACTCTGTATAAAATCCCAAAACAGCTCCACACTGCGGACCCAGCACAGGGGCTCCAACATTACTCAACCCTATTAACAATGGGGGAGGGGATTAGAAGATTCCAGTCCCACTGGAGACCATACAGGAAGCATCACCCTGCCCTAAGGAAAAGCCAAACTGTCATATATGTGGAGAGCAGGTATGCCTAACTTTACAGGTATCCTCTTCCTAAGATCCAGTCTAAGTACACTGTTTGCCCATCCAAGGTTCCATCCCAAGCCTGGCAAACAAGAGGCAGCAAATGATCTCAACGGCTAAAGGTGCTTTCTGACCTCAACGGATCCCACATGGGAGAAAGAACCACCTTCTCAAGCTGGTCTCTCACCTCCAAGCCAGGGACCACACACACAATACACACAATAAGTGTACTTCTAATTTAAAAAAGGAAAAAATTAACCCACACCTAAAAACACCCTCCCCTGAGGCCCCTTCACAAAAGCACACACAGAGCACTGAAGCCCTCTCTCCTCTGACTTGAGGAATACAATTCATCCTGTTACCTTAAACGTGCATCAAGTCGCTCCCCCAACTGCCACTTCCCTTAAAGCCCAAGCTCAGCCTAGACTCAACTCTTCCCTGAGGGGTGCTGCGCCCACCTCATCCTTCTGAAATGTCATGAGAAGCCCACAGGCCAAACCCTCCAATCAGTGACTCCTTCCTCTGGGTCCCTCACCTTCCTTCCAATCCTCACCTAACACCAGCATTTGCTGAAGCACTTCTGTTTGTGCCTCCCCTCCCACCCGCCCTAGTCCCATTGATCAGGACTCGGTTAAGAAGAATGTCAGAATAGTCTTTGAGATGCTTTTGTTTTTTGTTTTATTTTTTGAGACATGGTCTCGTATAGCCCAGGCTGGCAGCAAATTCTTGATTCCCCTGACTCCTCCACCTAGGTGCTGGGATTACACGCCTAGCTCTTGCCTGCCTTTTTCTGTCCCCAGGCTGGATCTAAACTGAAGATCCTATTTTAGCATCCCAAATAAATGAGATGACAGATGTACACCACAGGGGTTTGCTGAAGCCAGTTAGTCCTTCTAGACATCACACCACCATGAGTTAATAATGCTCTTTATCTTATCCAACGTGTGTGTGTGTGTGTGTGTGTGTGTGTGCGCGCGCGCGCGCGCACAAGCGAGCGAGAGAGAGAGAGAGAGAGAGAGAGAGAGAGAGAGGGAGAGAGGGAGAGAGAGAGCGAGAGAGCACACGTGAGCTCTGAGGCATTTCCTGCACAGCTGTCCACCTTACCTAGACTGGATCTCACTGAGATCTAGAGTGTGGTGTTCAGTATTCTGTCTCCCAGGACTAGGATTGCAAGCACCAAGCACACACCACTATGTTCAGCTTCTTCTATGTATGCTAAAAATCTAACTCAGGTCCTTACAACTGCATGTCTAGCACTTTGCCAACTAAGTGATCTTCTCAGCAAAGAAATCTTGTGCTCAGCCCACAATCATGGATACAAGTTTCCCAAAATTATAACAATATTCACTTGAATGTTCAAATGTACCACAGGCAATCAGTATTTTCTTTAGGACGGCTCACTCAGTTCATAAATGAATGTCAGTCTCCCTAAGTTTGAAAGTTTGTCTAACACTACGAACACACGCAGGCCCAATCTTGTACTCAAGTCTTCTACAGAGGCTTGTATTCTGCCCACTGACCACTCTGAATATTCAAAGATGTGCATGTGGGAATAGGAATTTACACTCAGTCTTGGGATTGTCTCCTGGGCACAAGACAGACTGAACCTCTGTTCTGGCTAACAAGAGAACACTAAAGACGTGTGTAACAGACAACCTTAAACAGTGGCTATGACCAGGAGTGGTGATACACATATTTAATCCCATTGCTCCGGGGGAAGAAGGAAGAAAGAGGCAGGATGATCTCTGTGCGTTCCTGGCCAGTCTGGTCTACATAGTGAATCCCAGTACAGCCAGCACTACAGACTACACACAGAGGAATTCTGTCTCAAAAAAACAAAAAAGAGGGCTGGAGAGATGGCTCAGCAGTTAAGAGCACTGACTGCTCTTCCAGAGCTCCTGAGTTCAGTTCCCAGCAACCACATGGTGGCTCACAACCATCTATTATATGATCTAATGCCCTTTTCTGGTATGCAGGTGTACATGCAGACAGAGCATTCACGTAAAATAAATACATTAGAAAAAAAAAAAGCAGGGGTTGGGGATTTAGCTCAGGGGTAGAGCACTTGCCTAGCAAACGCAAGGCCCTGGGTTCGATCCCCAGCTCCGGAAAAAAAAAAAAAAAAGCAACAACAAAAAGGGCTCTGAGGGGGCTGGGGATTTAGCTCAGTGGTAGAGCGCTTACCTAGGAAGCGCAAGGCCCTGGGTTCGGTCCCCAGCTCCGAAAAAAAAGAACCAAAAAAAAAAAAAAAAAAAAAAAAGGGCTCTGAGGACGAAGGTCAGCTGGTCAGCACTTGTCTAGAGTGCGGGAGCCTGCATTAAATCCCTGGTACCAAATAAACCAGGCACAGTAGTACACACCTGTAAGCCTCACACGGCATGATAGTGCACGCCTGTAAGCCTCGCACATCCCCGGTACCAAATAAACTAGGCACGGTAGTGCACGCCTGTAAGCCTCGCACTCGGAAGACACAGGAGGACCACAAGTTCAAGGCTTTAAACTAAATTCTAACCTAGTCTGAGTTACTTGAGTCCCTGCCCCACACTACACAAAACTCCTAAGGCCAAAAATCAGTAATGTCTTAAATATTATAAAAGGGGCCAAAATCTACAAGCAATCCTGTGAGAAAGGTGACATATAGTCTTGAGAATTTTTTCTTGCTTTTTGTTTATTTGTTTTGGTTTTTGGAGACAGGGTTCTCTGGGTAGCCCTGGCTGCCCTGTGTCCTGGAACTCACTCTGTAGACCAAGATGACCTCGAACTCAGACATTAATTTGCCTCTGCTTCCCAAGTGCTGGGATTAAAGCTGTACCCCACTACGCCTGGTTCAAATATTTGTAACAACACATTTCACAGACAAGGAGAATGAAACTTTGTCAAAGAGGTTAAGAAATGCCAGAGTTTGACCTGATGTACAAAAATGCCAAAATCCTGGGCAAAGGGGCTTTCCTAGGGAATGTTAAAGTGTAATGATCTTGTTTAAGCTTTGAGATAGGGTTTCACTATGTAACCTTGGACAGCCTAGAACTCAAGAGCCTCACCTGCCTGTCTCTCCAGTGCTGGATCAAAGTGAGAACAGTGATTCTCAACTCCTTTGAGGGTTCCATATCAGATATCCAACATATCAGATATTCTCACACTATGATTCATTATAGTAGCATAACAAAATTACAGTTATGAGGTAGCAACAAAATAATTTTATGATTGGGGATTACCACAACATGAGGAACTGTATTATAAGATCACAGTACCAGGAAGGGTGAAAACTTCAGTTCTCTATTGAACTAGAGTAACACTTTTGTTTTTTTGAGACAGGGCTTCTCCACATAGTGCTGGCTGTCCTGAAACTCAATGTGTAGAGCAGGCTGGCCTCAGACTCAGAGATCTGTCTGCCACTGTGTCCCAAGTGCTGAGATTAAAGGCACGTGCCATCATAGGCCAGCTCAGAGTAGCAGTTTTTAAATAAATGAATGAAAGGACTGTTTGAAATGGCATCCATGAATCTCAGGTCTGGGGCTGTGGATACAAGGAAGAGACCAGTGGGGGAAGGGTGCGACCAGGAAGCAGGATGTGGATGAGCAAGCTGCCTGCTGGGGGCATGAAGTCAAAGTCCCCTTTACCCAAAGCAAGCTAAGCAAGCAGTGCTGCCCTTATCAGCGTCCACACACGCATGGAATGTGGGACTTTGGAAACAGCCCTCTCCCCTCAGCCGGTATGGGGCTGCCTCAGGCTCACACCTGGCCTTCTGGAGTTTAGGTTGACTTATCACAGCCAAAGGGCAACCCAAGCCCAGTGCTGACTACCTGGAGGTCCTTTCAAAAGGTTGTGGCTGCTTCCCCATCCTCCTCCAGCCCCTGTACTCATCTTCTCAAAGGCCCACCCTGCTCTCGACACCACCAGTGGCAGTGACTGAGCACCTCTCACTGCTGAAACTAAAAAGTTCCTAGAAGGGAGGGCTGTAAGCTCTGAAGTACAATACTGGCTGTCCCTAAGCCCTCTCCTGAAGTGAGTTGCTCAGCAAAGGCACCATGAAACAGAGACCAGAAATCCCAGAAGGGGATGTCATTAAAGTTAAATGGTCCAGGGAGCCTTCACTGCCTTCTAGTCCTTGGTGTGGAGGAACCCTTCAGCTTTGAGTACCATCTCCAATTACACTTGAACTGAGCCACAGCCACAGCCAATATTGAGTTAGATCCTGAAACCCATAGTGAAGAGAATCAACTTCCTCAAGTTGTTCTCTGACCTCCACATGTGCAGCACCCTTCCCCCTAAAAAAAAAAAAAAAAAAAATCAAATGCAGTTTTAAAAAGAAAATCTCATTTGTGGGTCAACAAGATGACTTGTCAGGTAAACGAGTATGCTCTCAAATTCAAGTTTGATTCCCAAAACCATAAGGTAGGAGAAAGCCAACTCCCATAGGTGCTCCTGACCCACACACTCATCATACATTCACACATATAAAGTAATTTAAGAAATAGGCAGGAGAACTCAGCTTAACAACCTGAGTCCAATCCTGGGGACCCACACAGACTTGGCTCCTGTAAGTTCCCTTCTGAGTTGCACTTGCAGGCCACAGAAATACACCCACGTGCCCATGTTCTTCCTCCACTCCCCCCAAACACACAAAATTAAAAAAAAAAGTCAAAGAAAACCTCAGGGAGCGGGGCTGGAGAGATGGCTCAGTGGTTTAAGAGCACTGACTGCTCATCTTGAGGTCCTGAGTTCAATTCTCAGCAACCATATGGTGGCTCATAACCATCTGTAATGGGATCTTATGCCCTGTTTCTGGTGTCTGAAGACAGTGACAGTGTACTCATATACATAAATAAAATATTAAAAAAAAGAAAAGAAGGGGTTGGGGATTTGGCTCAGTGGTAGAGCCCTTGCCTAGCAACCGCAAGGCCCTGGGTTCTGTCCCCAGCTCCGAAAAAAAGAAAAAAAAAAAAAAGAAAGAAAAGAAAAGAAAAGCTTAAGGCCATGTTAAGGCCATGTGTGTTAGCCTAGCACTACAGGAGGCAGAGGCAGGTAGATGGATCTCTCTGCGTTCCAGGTCAGCAAAGACTATATATTGAGATCCTGTCTCAAAAAAGGGGGAGTGTTTGCCTCTAATCATAGCACTGGAGAGGCAGAGGCAGGCAGATCCCTAGATTTGAGGCCAGCCTGGTCTACGAATGAGTTCCAGGACAGCCTGGGCTACACAGAAAGCCAGAGGACCAGTAATTCTGCTATTGAAAGACATTGTCTCCTAGATGCCTCAAAAATATGGCTGCCTAAATAGGGCCCAAATAATGCCAACAGACATACTACTGTGGAAGGGAAAACCTCAGGAGATCCACTGGGAAACAGAACCATGGGCAACTCAGGACTGGGGAAAAAGGGAGAACTTGTCCACAGGGATAAGCCCCAAACTCCAAGTGGTGAGCACTGAAATCATATACATAAGAGCACGTATATTTACACACACACACATAAGAGCACATATATTTGCACACACATAAACATAAGGGCATATATATTTATAGACACACACATACATAAGAGCATGTATATTTATACACACACATATGCAACAAAGAAACAGAGACCATGAATTTAAAAGGGGAAGGGGGATCCATGGAAGGTATTAGAGGAAAGAAGGGAGGAAAATTCTGTAATATTTTAATTTTAAAAATTAAAAGAAGGGGTTGGGGATTTAGCTCAGTGGTAAAGCGCTTGCCTAGGAAGCGCCAAGGCCCTGGGTTCGGTCCCCAGCTCCGAAAAAAAGAACCAAAAAAAAAAAAATTAAAATAAAAAAACAAGTTAGAGGAGGCCTGAGTTACAGTATATTGGTCAGCCTGGGCTACATACATAGTGAAATTCTGTCTCCAAAACACAACAAACAAACAAAAAACACTTAAATATTTACAAAGAAAATAATGTGGGGTTGGGGATTTAGCTCAGGGGTTGGGGATTTAGCTTAGTGGTCCCCAGCTCCAAAAAAAAGAAAAGAGAAAAAAAAATTAAAAAAATAATGTGCCTGGCCCCGTGGTCAATGCCTTTGATCCCAGCTCTGAAGCTCTTGGGAGGCAGAGGCAGGCCAAGCTCTGTGAGTTCAAGGCCACCTGGTCTACATAAGGAGTTCCAACCAAAGGCAACATAGTGAGATCCTATATTGAAAAAGAGGTATTCCAGCCCAAGTACCACTCAGAATAAAGTGCCCTCAGACTGTATGCATAGCTACCACACATGGCTCACTGCTAGAACTTCCCTGAGCACTTCCTATCTGTGTGACTGTACCATCTCTGAATTATGTGTAAAACAGGGGCTGATGAAATGATTAGGACTGCACAGCATGTTCTGAGGATTAAAGGCCTGCCTAATATGCCTACCACAAGGCTGTGCAAGGGGAAGGGCTCAGAAGAAATGGCCATCCTTCTTCCACCAGCGCCTTCCTAGCATTCTGCTAAGAACTCTGAAAAGCTCCCAGTGCACCCAACACCAGCTTCCTACTAAAGGAAGAGGATAGGGTTGGACTGTAGCTCAGTTAGTGTTTGTCTAGCAAGCATGGGAGTTCTGATTCCCAGCCCAGAAAAAATTTAGGCACAGTGTTACACACATGTACAGACAAGGAAGCCCCCCCCCAACACCAACACACATGCTCTTGTGCACACAGACAAGTACACTAACTAGCAGGTTAGACCCATAAAGTAGTTTGTTCAGGTTTGTTCACCATTGCACACTACCAGAAGTCCTCTACTTGTGTCCCTAGCATCCATTCACAGCCTATACCTAGGCTTCCTATCCAGGACACTGAGATGACAGTACACCAAGAGGGTCTTAACACTCCTGTCACACAATCAATCATTGCCCTAACCCCAACAGACACAAACTGAACACCAGGACGGCCCACTGATCTGCTCCTGCAGAGGCAGAGCCAACCAGAAGCCCTGCTTCTTTCTCACACCCCTGCATAGCACCCACACGTTCCCAACCCTTTACTAGTAGCTTCACACATCTTGCCTAAAATGCAACGCAAAAATACCCTCCTGGACCAGGTTCTCTCCCAGGGACAACAGGGCAAAGAGACTAAAGAAGAGGCAGCTGTCCCAAGGATGCCTATGTCTCTTCTCAGCTGGGGCTGAAGTGGGCTGGTAAGAGACTTATTACAAACAAAGAAGGTTTGACAGGTTACAACGAAGGCCAATGGGAACCCAAGAATGCAGCCAAGCCTAGGCCAGGCAGTGTGAAAGCCTGGTTTGCAGGGGTGGGTGAGACTGAGTCTTAGGGTATTGGGAAGGAGGTAGCGCCACAGAGTACACTCACCAGAGAGCACTCAGTGTACGCTCAGGCCCTGCTGTGCACCCTGTCCCTCTGCTGCCTGAGAATCTGCTACGTCCATTCATCCAGAGGCTAACTGCCAACCCCACTGGGCTCCCCCAAATCAGTTAACAGCATGCTCTAATCAACCGTACAGCTCAATCCTTTGCTGGGCTCTGTTATAAACAGATACACCGCTTGCTAGGGCAATGGTTCTTAAACTTGGCCACATACCAGCTTCACTGCAGGGAAACCCAGGACTAAGCTCCCCAGAGTCCTAATATAAAGCCCAAGGTTTAAGTCTAGCACAACAAAGACACAGTGCTAGGCTCATGGGCAGCCCAAGTTCCTCATCTCAGGCAGTAAAGACACTGTGTCCATATAAGGAAAGGCCCCTGAGGTCTCAGGTCCCATGCTCCCTTTGCTCTTCCAGGAACAGTCATAGGATCCTTCACCTGGAGGAGTCCTCAGCTGGTTGGTGAAAATTCCAACAGGGCTCAACCGCACGATACTATGAGAATGGGAGTGGTCCTTCCCATCAGTCAAAGCATCTGTCCACCCACAGGTGTTGGCCAGCAATAAGGCCTGCTGCCCCTTGGCCACACAAAACTGCCTAGCAGCTGTACTCATGGGAGCAAACAGCCCTCTCATCCGGACCCTTCGTCCTTGCCACTCCAAGAATTCACTTAGGACAGACAAAGCAACCTGGGAAGCAGCCCATATCCCATACCCCACTTCACCCACAAGAAGATTACTTTGTTCCCCAATAAGGAAACAAAGACCTACACCTATTTCCATCTCACAAAAAACAGGAGGAACTTCTGGCCCAGATGTAAGTGGCTGACTCATGCTTTCTCACCTTGGAGGTTATAAGATCCTCAGACTTCAAGCACCAAACCACGCTTCTTTCCCCTCTACTGATGAATACTTTCATCAGTTATGGTGTCCTTTCTGAGGGTCCCAGGAGTGTTATGGGGTCATTCTCCCCACTCAGTTCCGCATGCTCTTCCCAGGCCTGTCTTTCCCTCCCCTCCTGGACCGTAGTAGTGTCTGGCCTTCAAAGGACCAAACTTACTAAGGTTCCCCACCCCCATCTCCCAACAGACTCAAGGGACCAGTTATTCCTTAGGGCCCTTCCCAGTTCAGTTCCCAAACCCTTAGGCAAGCTTACTCCTTTTGCCCCTCCCTTCCCCGACGCACACACGCACGCATGCATGCACATATGCACGCACACACAATCCGGACAGGCTATTTCATAGCTTACAACAGAAATCCAGTGTGTCTTGGAAAAAGGCTCTCTACCATCCGTCCCTGGTCTGAGCTCAAGTATCTACAGACATCATGTAGTAAAGGCTCTCATAGGCTCTCAAGTCAAAAGCATTTATTTATCCTCCAATCCCAGCAAGGTATTAACCTCAGTCTCAAGAGACTCCTGCTGAACTGGAACAATACTCCTATCATTCTGCCTTAAAAGCAGAGCAGTGGTACACAGGTTAGTGAGTACCAGAGCCAGCACAATTTAGACATGCTATAAGGGTTGAGTGCTAAGTTATGTTTAGACAGTGTGGCTGAGTAAATACAGAGTTTGCAAGAGTCACGCATCTGGGGGGGGGGGGGGGCGCACACTTCCCAAACTTCACACACCAGCAAGATAATGTTTTCCACAGTCTCCTAGTCCTTCCTCCATGGCCTTTAGAGGGGAAAAGAAAAAAAAAATCCTGACAGGTGGTGGTGGTGGTGGTGCACCTTTAATCTCAGAGTTCGAGGCCAGCCTGGTCTACAGAGCAAGTTCCAAGACAGCCAAGGCTACATAAAGAAACCTTGGGGAGTTGGCAGGGGGTGAGAGTGGAGGTAGGAGGAGTGGGGGAAGGGGGGGGGGCGGTCGGTAAGACAAGAGGAGACAAGACAAAAAATAGTCTTCTCAGCTGCCCAAGAAGATACACACTATCCAACACTCTGGAGGCTGAGGTAAGAGCACAAGTCTGGCCAGCCTGGTACACAGTAAGACCTTATCTCAATGAACAGAAACAGGGCTGGCAAGATAACTGAGTGGGTAAAGCTGCTTGCTGCCCAGCCTGACAATCTAGGTTCAGTCTTTGGAACCCACATGGGGGACGGAGAGCATCAACAGCTCCCTCGATAGGAAACACACAAATACCAAATATGTAAGTGTAATAAAAATAACTCTTGCTCAGCTCTGACAACATGAACCTAGCATGGCATCCAGAAGCACTCCTCCAACCTACACGGCCCCTCCCACCATGCCTGCCACACCGCACTACACTGCCTGTGCCAACCCTCTTCTAATAACTTGCTGTCTGTCTTCTCTAGGCTGCCGGGTTGAAGGCAGCACCAGTGTACACTAGCGCTGTCTGTCTTAAGACATGAGGTGGTAAGGTGGGCATCATCACTGCCCACAGCTGCATGCAGAGCGAACTGTAGAACCTGGCACACTGTAGGCTTCTAACCAAGTCCTCTCACCCTGCCCCAAACTGACTTGCAGGAGGCCCTGTTTAGCCAGGTTCCAGGGAACTGATTACTTCCAAGAAGGTCCACTTCCTCTTACTCCAGGCCCTGCTAGAGACCGGGTTCAGGAGGCAGAGGCCTTCGACCCCTGCCTATGAACAGAGATGGGGTGAAACTGACACCTCAGGTCAACAGACCAACCAAAAGAACAGAGACAGGAGTTCCCTAGGTAAACTGAACTTTATTTCTTCTTGAACCTCTAAATCCCCAAAACTGGTTCTTCTTCAGGAGCTGCTGATAAGAAGGAATCCAAGAACCTTATTTTATCCTGAATGCCTTTCTCTTAACCCCAGAGCTCAGAATCTATATTAAATATCTCAGAAGTCTGGTTCAGTGTGGCACCCCTTTAACACCAGCATGCTGAACACAGAGGCAGGTAGATCTTTGAGTTCCTTGTCTATCTAGTGAGCCCCAAGACAGCCAGGCCTAGATAGATTCTGTCTCAAAAAACGAAACGACAAAAAGAATTTATGGGAGAGGGAAGTGGATTTCTGTGCCTTCTGGGCCATAAAGAGACCTTGTTCCCTTGTTCTCATTGTTGTTTTAACTTTATGCATACAGACCCCCAGGAGTGCCTTTGGAAGGGAGAAGACACCAGGTTCCCTGAAACTGGGGTTACAGATGGTTGTGAGCCACCTGGGTCCTCTGAAAGAGCAGCCAGTAAGTACTCTTAACCTCTGGGCCATCTCTCCAACCCTTTGTTTCTTATTTAAAAGTAAAATAAAACCCCCAACAGTGGTGGCACACACCTTTATTAAACTCAGCACTTGTTAGGCAAAGGCAGTCCACTCTCTGAGTTCCAAGACAGTCGGAGCTACACAGTGAGGCCCTGTCTCGAAAGACAAACAAAAAAAGCTGCTCCTAGTGGCCCTTGTCATTAATCCTGGAACTCTGGAAACAGAGATAGGTGACTCTCTGGGTTCTAGGTATGCTCTACATAGTGAGGTCTAGGCCAGCCAAGGATACATAGTGAGACCCCCTTTCTTGGGCCAGAGAAATGCTCAGTGAGCACAAATGCTTGCCAACTAGCCTTATGAGAGTTTTGAACCCCAGGACCCACAAGGAGAAGAGAACCAACTCTGGCAAGCTGTCCTCAACTCTGGCAGAGTGCCTGCCCACATACATACATGCAGACATACAAATAAAGAAATGTAGTGTTATATCTTAACAAACACCAGAAGGGTATTCATGCCCCTAACCTCACCCCTACAAGCCTGACCTTGACAAGCAATAAGGACTCATAGGAAGGCTGCACAGCATTCCCTTCAGCTCAATAATGCAAAACCCTGTTGCTCTCAGTCCACAACAGCTGACTCCAAGAGGATCAGAGACTGTGCTTATTAACAAAATGAGAAATCTGATCTGTGGAAAGAAAACACTATGTGAGGATTAATCTACAACTGCAGCTTGTGGAAACAGCTAGGCTGCTGGCCAAGACCAGGAAGTGAGGAAGGAATCCTGCCTACCTGTCCTCAGAGCAGGTACTATGTAGCAGAACAGGCCTCACTACCCTGCCCTGTCTGCACTTCTCCTTCTAGCAATTACAGCAAAGCATTTTGGTTCTGCTTTAAAGACAGGGCTCTCTCAAGCTCTTCTTCCTTCGTGCAAAGTCAGCAATCAGAGGAGGATTTTTTCTTTTCAGGAATCACTCATAAAAGCTCAGTGACTAATGTACAAGTCCCAACAACTGGCAGGAAAACACAGCAGGAAGAGATTCTGGGCACACAGCCGAACTCAAACAGCCAGACAAGCTGGTCAACAAGCACTCTCAACACCTCACAACCAACCTGCAGAAAGCCAGGAGCCAAAGTGGAAAGCTGTACGAATAGCGCTGCTCCCACTCACTCAGAGCAAGCAGGTAGGGCAGTGCAAAGACTCTGGACAGCTTTTCCCAAGTCTGCCCTACAGCTCTCAGAGGTTTTCATTAAAAACTATAACTGCACAAGACGGAAAGATCACCTGCAGGCACATGTCTTCTTGCAACAACCGTAGGTTTGGCCACACATGTCTCTAGAGGCCAGCCTGAGGCTGGACCATCTGCTTTATTTCAGACTACTCCAGAAGCTCTGCTCCACCCAGCATACTTTTCCTCCTAGAGACAGAGCTGCAGAGTGGTTACACAGACTATGATCCTAAAAATGTCTGCTTGGAAGCCAGGGATTCCAGATACAGGCAGATAACAGAAGAGGGGCAAGGCCAGGAGGAATCAGAAGCAATGTGTGGCATCCCTCTAGGGTTTGCCTCCATCCCTCCAACCTTTGTCCTAGACTGGAAATCCCAAGTTTAGCCTAGAAGATGAACCCCTCCACTACCTGCCCGATCTTCCGGTCCTAGGAGCAAGTGACACTGCTAGCAAACCCCAGTAACAGTCCAGTCACAGGATTCCTATAGGCAAGGATCCGCCCCTCCCCCACTGCCACATATGTCAGTGGGGGTGGCCTCTCAGTGTTACACCCCTCCTGCTGTTTGCAAGTGAGGGGCCTGGAACACAGCTTTCCAAATGCGCCTGACAATTATAACTAGGAAAGATACTGTGAAGATGGGGATAGAACACATAAGTAAATAACTTCTAAATCTCTCCGGCCAACCAAGATCAGCACTGGACTCTCGTCTCGAGGTAGTCCAAAACTGTTCTGGGTGCGGCTGCTGGGAGTATTATCTGGCCTCAATGACTCCAAGTACCTTGAGTCATTGCCCCCCAGGGAGAGGTATTTTCCCCCAGCACTCACACCCAGACCTGTGTGCATATGAACCATTTTGGAAGATAAACAGAATGACAAGCTAGGGCCCCTCAGCTCACTCCCTGAGCCAGCCAGTCCCTTCCTCTTGCCACCCGACCCCCTCCCCCCAAGCCCATCTCATCTCTCTTCCTGCCAGGCGGCTGCCTACAGCAAAGGTCTGGGGGCAGGGCAGAAAGCCCACCCAGCCACCGAGCCCGGCCCTCTAAGCCCTACCATGTCCCTGACACGGCCAGTCTCCCAGCCAGGAAGGGTACTACTAGAGGAAAAGGACCGCAGACACAAGCGCAGTTCTGGAAACCGTAAAGCGTTCCAGTGAGGGGCAGCCGCAGGCGCACAGCCGTTTGCATAATGGGAAAACGCCCGCCTGTCAGGCAGCATAGCTCGCCCGACGCCGTTCGGATTAGATTGCTAATGAAAAGGCACAAAGAGCCGGCGCCCGCTACCCCGTCGACCCCTGCTTCACAGACTCGCGCCCCAAGACTGGCGCGGCCCTGGGGGCTTTGTGCCCGGAGTCCCATGCCGGCCGCAACCCGCCGGGCACCTGAACCACAAAGCCCCCGCCCGTCCAGGGTCCCGCGTGCGCCTCGGTTCAGGACTAGGGGCCGTGCGCGCGCTCCGTCCCACGCGCGCCCACGCCCCCCTCTCCGGGAGCGCGCCCGGCCCGCGCCTCCTTCACTCGAAGACGCCGCTTACCTCATGTGCCTGCCAGTGGCCCCTGGTCTTGGGCGCCCGACCTGCGCTGCACGCGCCCGCCCTGTCCGCCCTCCGCCAGCCCCGCTCGGCTCCCCGCCCAGCGCGCCCAGAGCGCCGCTTACAGCCGCCCGCTCCGCGCCATCTTGGAAGCTTGTGACGTCAGCTCCACCCGCTCACCCCTGACCCACATCTGAATGGGCGAGCGACGGGGCGGACCTGGAGGCGGACCCTCGTGGGGGAGGAACCCTGGGGCTGGGCGGGGCCGACGAGGGGTCTGAGTCTAGGGATGGGCCAGTGGCTGCTGGATAGCGTAATGGGGGGAGGGGCGCACAGGAGGTCGCCCGAGCCCTGACTGGGACGCAGACAGGATCCCGACCCAGGAGCCAGAACGACACGCCAACCTCACCTCAAAATACTTGACGGGCAACACCCTGCGGAACAAGGACCCCGCTCTTCACCACAAGTTTATGCCCAGCCCTCAAATGGAAGACTAACCCGTTTTGAGTCTGACCCCGACCCTTCAGAACCCCCAACACCATCAGCACCAACCCGGTTCAGGTGACCTGCGCCTCTCCTCTTGATCTTCAACTACGCAGAATATCCCAGTCTATAAAGTTTAGCCCCCAAAGGCTGCTTGCCTCGCTGTGTGGACTGCAGGAAGGCCTGCGTGGTTCAGATTTTAAAGGAGAAAAGCGGCCTGAAAATCCTAACTCCAAACTCCTCCTAGGATCCTTACCTCCACTCTCGCGAAGGTCGAACCAGATTGCGCAGAGGGCAGAGAGGTCCGTATCTTATCCAGAGTCTTCCGGTGACCGCAGCAGGTCACAAGAGTTTAGGCAGCCCAGTAAGACCCAAGGTTTGTGGCCACCCAAATGCATTGAGATTCACAACGAGATATTCTCTAGAGAGTTATCAAATGGCCTTCTCTCTGCTTTGAACACTAAACACTAAAGTCTACCACTGTTAAGATCAGAAAAGTCCTAGCCAGCGCCTATAACTCAACTGTTCTATAGGGAGATGGTGACCCAGAGTCAATCAACATTGAAACCCAATTCAATAACCCTTCACAAAGACAACCATGCTTTCCTAATGTAGACGCTGAAAAGTAACAGATGTAAACTTAAAATTCTTAGTTCACCCATAGCTAAATACATAATTGTCTTTACAACCATCATCGCTGAAACACCGAACAACAGAGTAAGAGTGCATTTGGGGTTGGGGATTTAGCTCAGTGGTAGAGAGCTTGCCTAGCAAGCACAAGGCCCTGGGTTCGGTCCCCAGCTCTGAAAAAAAGAAAAGGGAAAAAAAAAAAAAAAGAGTGCATTTGTCCTAACAGATATAAAGCAAATTATAAAGCTACTGCTGTCAGTTATACTAGCCAAGAAAGAGAATACAGTGCAATGCCTAAGCATCCTAGAAATTATGAAAACAGAGTAGATTTAAAGTGGGTGGTGTGGGACATGTCTTTAGTCCCGGAACTCTGAAGGCCGAAAGAGGCAGAGCTCTGTGAATTAGAACCAGTCTGACCTTCACAGTGACTTCCAGTTTAGCCAGGACTACACAGTGAGCCTGCCTCAGAAAGGAAAAATAAAAAGAAACTATCAAGCAGGTGTTAAAGGAAATGTCAATCATGAGGAAGAGCTTAGAAATAGGCTATTTTGAAGACTTACCTAGCCAAGTGTGGTGGTCCCGCCACTCCCTAGGTGATGGTTACAGGAAGGAACACTTTTTTTCAGTGGTTATAGTCACTGGTAAATTGCCCTGGCTCCTATAAGTAATCATCCATGTATTCCCCCGTACCAGGTCTAATTAAATTCACTAAATCACAAAAAAGAAAAGAAAAAGAAGAAGTAGAGCGGAGACCAGCAGGGGGGCAGGGAATGGAATCAGAGGTAGTGGGAAGGAAACAAAAGAGGGTAATGGGCTGTCTGTGGCCCAAATATGTACATATGTGACTATGTCATGAGTCCCACTATACATGTAATTAATATGCTAATAAAATACAGTGAAAAGCAGAACTACTGTACCACTTCTAGGGTAGTTAGGTGAGCTGGCTACCTGAGGTACCAATAAGTCAGAGAACATCCATGTTTGGGGCTGGAGAGATGGCTCAGAGGTTAAGACCACTGGCTGCTCTTCCAGACGTCCTGAGTTCAATTCCCAGCAACCACATGGTGGCTCACAACCATCTGTAATGGGATCCGATGCCCTCTTCTGGTGTGTCTGATGATAGCTACAGTGTACTCATATCCACTAAATAAATAAGTCTTTAAAAAAAAAAAAAAGAACATCCATGTTTATTTTATATGTTTCTTACCTTTTTATTTTTTATTAAGATTTATTTATTATATATAAGTACACTGTAGCTGTCTTCAGACACACCAGAAGAGGGCGTCATTACAGATGGTTGTGAGCCACCATGTGGTTGCTGGGATTTGAACTCAGGACCTCTGGAAGACTAGTCAGTGCTCTTAACCACTGAACCATCCCTCCAGCCTGTCTTACCTTTTTTTTTTTTTTTTTTTTTTCTTTTCTTTTTTTCGGAGCCGGGGACCGAACCCAGGGCCTTGCACTTGCTAGGCAAGCGCTCTACCACTGAGCTAAATCCCCAACCCCCTGTCTTACCTTTTTATAACTGAAGATGTTCATACTTTTTTCTTTCCACTTGCGTCCCCTTGGTCCTCCGGCCCTCTCATTCCACTATTTATAGTTATTAGTTTCTCTCTGTTATATTATTGGTGTTGGCTCTGGGCTTGCTGTAAACTGCCTTTATTTTTTGCAATATGTTCCTTACATCCATATTCTCTTCAATACTTTTATCATGAAGTGGCCTGAGATTTTACCAAAGGCCACTTCTATGTCTGAGACAGTGATGGTGGAGTACTTTTATTGATTTACATACGTCTAACCCCCTTGAATCTCTGGAAGGAAGCCAACTGGATCAAAGTGAATTATCTTTTATATGTGTTGTTGGATTCAGCATGCAAGTATTTTATTGAGAATTTTTGCATCTATGTTCATAAGGAAAATTGGTCTGTAGTTTTCTTTCTTTGTATGGTTTTGGTAACAGGGTAATAGTGCCTTTGTAAAAAGAATTAGGAAATGTCCCTCCCTTCAGTTTCTATTTTACAGAGTTATTTGAAATTATTGACTATTCACAGCCATTCTTTTTTGAGGATCTTGTAGAATTCTGCATTGAATCCTTATGGCCCTGGGCATTTTTGGTTGGAAGGCTTTGATTACTGCTTCCTTTCTCTTTTTGGGCCAATAGCTAGATTATTCAAGCATCAAGTTAGGTGTCCTTCAACAGCCTAATGGATAAAGACACTGTGATGATGTGGAAGAGATGGCTCAGTTAGTAAAAGACCCGCTTAGTAAGCTTGTAGACCTGTGTTTGAATCCCCAGCACCCAAGTACAAAGCTGGACAGAGTAGTGTACACACTGCAACTCCAATACCTGGGAGCAAACAGGTGGGTTCCCTTGAAGTACAGTGGTCAGCCATTCTAGCTGGATCCATGCGCTCCAAGTACACTGGCAGACCCTGTCTCAAAGAAAAATAAATAAAATAGAGTGAGAAAGACAGACACTGCTGGCCTCCACAGCCATGTGAATGCACACTCTTGTGTGTACACATAAACATACCCACACAAATACACACACACACAAAAGAATATGTGGTAACATAGAGAGATGCAGGAAAGGAAGGAAATTGGTACAAACACACATTACATTATTTAATCATGAAGAAAAATGAATCATAATTTGAGCAGGGTATGTTGGCATAGACCTCTACTCCCAGCACTCAGGAGACAGACAAACAGATCTCTGAGCTCAAGACCAGCCTTCTCTACAGAGTGAGTTCCAAGACAGCCAGGGCTTCACAGAGAAAGACTGCATTGAAAACCAACTCCCCCCCCCCCAAATAATCATTACTTACATGTTTGTTTTGGAATTCCCCCTGTATCCAAAGATGATTTTAAGTTTCTATATCTCCTGTCTCCTCTCCCCAAATACTAGGATTATAGGCATGAGTTGCCACACCCAGTTTTTATGCTGGGATTGAACCCAAGGCTTTATGTACACTAGGCAAGCACTTTATGAACTAAGCTGCATTCCCAGTGTGTGTGTGTGTGTGTGTGTGTGTGTGTGTGTGTGTTCCTTAATATGGAGATCAGAAGACAACACTTGGGATTTGGTTCTCTCCTTCTACCAACTCTGGTTATCCAAATGAGCATCACTGTGACTAGTACCAATTCTTATCTAGTGAGGCTTCTCTAGGTTTGGGCAGGTAGGGGAGGGGATAAGCAGGGGAGACTTGGGAGACATTTGAGTAGGAGTTGAGGGAGTGCCACACTGAGAGCAACATGCTCGAGGTCCTGAAAGAATAGGTTCCCAGGAGATGCTTGCCCGAGCTGGTAACATGGTCTACCTGGATGGGGAGCCTGGCTAGCACTTGAAGTCCTTATCCCAGGGGCTACTGAAAGTCACTGAAAGGTTATAGCAGGAAAGGTAGGAAATTTCTCCGTGTCTGTATTCTGTGGAGGGGGTGGGAGTAGAGGAATACATGTGTGGACTGGCAACTGCAGGCCAGAGGACAATTTCAGGGACTATCCTAGGAATACTGTTCACCTCCCTTGAGATAAGGTCTCTCACTGGCCTAGAGTTCAGTTAGTCAGAATGACCAGTAAATTCTTGTCCCCAGTGCTGGAATAGAAACACCAGACATTTTACATGTTCTTGGGGAATGAACTCATCTTCCCAGGAGGATGTGCAGTAGAGCTGGAAAGAGCAGCAGCATCTACAAATGAGCAAGGTAAGGCATGAGGGAAAGTAGCCCAGCAGCCTAGGCCGATGGCAGTGCCATCACCAGACAGGCAGGCCCAAAGGATGAGTAAGTTCTTCATGTTAACAAAGAGAGTAAGGTGGCAGCCTCCCATAGTAGTCCTGACTAATGAAGGCTCAAGCAGGAAGATTGGCTCAACTTGGAGATTTGAGGCCATTTTCTTTCTTCTTCTTCTTTTTTTTTTTTTTTTTTTTTTCCGGGGCTGGGGACCGAACCCAGGACCTTGCGCTTCCTAGGTAAGCGCTCTACCACTGAGCCAAATCCCCAACCCCTTCTTTCTTCTTTTTTTAAAGATTTATTTATTTTATGTATATGAGTACACTGTAGCTGTCTTCAGACACATCAGAAGAGGGCACCAGATCCCATTACAGATGGTTATGAGCCACCATGTGGATGCTGGGAATTGAACTCAGGACCTCTGGAAGATCAGTCAGTGCTCTTAACCGCTGAGCCATCTCTCCAGCCCTTGAGGCCATCTTCTTAAAAGAATTTTAAAAAAGGAAATCAAGCTGGGCATGGTGGAGCACTCGGCAGGCAAGAAGGGCAGATCTCTAGAAGTTGGAGGCCAGCCTGGTCTATATAGAGAGTTCCAGGCTAGCCAAGGCTGAATAGTGAGACCCTGTCTTAAAAAAGCAAAACACAAACAAACAAACAAACAAAAAAACAAGAGAAACAGAGACAGAGAAACAGAGACAGAGAGAGACAGAGAGGGAGGGAGACTATCAAGTGTTTCCCTTTGTAAATGTAGTTAGACGGGGTTGGGGATTTGGCTCAGTGGTAGAGCGGTGCAAGGTCCTGGGTTTGGTCCCCAGCCCTGGGGAAAAAAAAAAAAAAAAAAAAAAAAGAAATGTAGTTAGACTTTCCTAACAAGCTGGGCAGTAGTGGCCCTCAAGAAGGGGAGGTAGAGGCAGTGGCAGGCAGATCTCTGAGTTATGAGTTCAAAGGTAGCCTGATCTACCAAGCAAATTCCAGGATAGCCAGGGCTACAGAGAGAAACAAAAAAGAAAAAAGAAAAAAAAAACAGGAAGTCTGGGGAAGCAAGTGCCCTTTGGGAGGAAAAGACAAAGTTTAGGGTGGTAGAGGGGGGGGGTCACAGTGATTGGGCAATGCATGCTTAACTCCCTGCACATTGTTTTGTTTCATTTCATTTGGTTTTCTAAGTAAATAAATAACCTAACCCTAATCCTAGAGGGGCAGGGTTTCCCTGTGTAGCTCTGGATGTCCTGGAATTGTGTAGACCAGGAACTCAGAGCTCCTCCCGCCTCTGTCTCCTGAGTGCTGGGAGCAAAGGCATGTGACTGGGCCCTGTTGCCACCACATCAAATGGTCTCTCCTTGTTGGGGAGTCGCCTGGCTGGCTGCAAGCCCCAAAAGCCCACCTTTTTCTTCCTCTCCAGTGGCCAATGTGCCACAGTGCCCAGTTTTTGTTATTTTAATTTGCAAAGTTAAATTAGCAAATACAGTATTATATTTCACAATGGCATTTTTTTTTTTTTCTGAAGCTGAGCATCAAACCCAGGGCCTTGCGCTTGCTAGGCAAGCGCTCTACCACTGAGCTAAATCCCCAACCCCACAATGGCATTTTTTTAAGACATCCTTTTTATTCTCCTTCCCCGTTTTCTTCCCCATTTCTCTGACTCTTTCATTTCTCCGACTTCCTTTCCTCTTTTAGGTCACTTGGACGGTATCTGCCCCCACCATGTTCTGTCTTAATACTTTTCTGTCATCTTGATGGTTTGCCTGCATGTGTGTGAAGGTGTCTGAACAAGATGAAAAGTTCATCTATAGAACTTTTCTAGTTGCGTAGAGGTCATGGGTGGTTTGGTTTTTTGAGACATGGTCTCTTTATGTAGCCCTGGCTGTAATGTAGAGCAGGCTAGTCTTGCACTGAGAGAGATCCTCCTGTGTCTGTTTCATCAGTGCTGGGATTAAAGGAGAGTGTCACATGGCAGTTACAGTTCTTGTGTTTTTGTTTTAAATCCTTCATGCTGATTTCCATCATGGTGCTAGTAGTCCTCTTTCCTCTCATCCTACCCAGCATTCTCTTACCTATTGACTTATTATGTATATGGGTGTTCTGCCTGCACATACATGTCTGCGCATGGTTGTGAAGTGTCCTAGAAGGCTAGAGGAGAGGGAGTGAGTTCCAGTGAGCTGTAGTCAGAGTGCTGTGACACACGTGTGTGCTGGGGATAGAGCTCTGGTCCTCCCCAGAACAGGCCGTGCTGTACGCTGCTGGGCCGCCTCCCCAGAGCCCCCGGCCTTATTCATCTTATACTTTAAAAAATTGTTCTTTTTTCCGGAGCTGGGGACCGAACCCAGGGCCTTGCGCTTCCTAGGCAAGCGCTCTACCACTCTTTCTAAATATAAACTTTAAAAATGGCTTTTTAAACGTTTTCTTTTTCTATTTTTTGGGTGGATGCCTGTGTGCCACTGCATTTGTGTGGGGTCAGGGCACCTGTGGGAGTTGGTTCTCTCCTCCACTGTGCAGACCCTGTGGACAAGCTCAGGTTGTAAGACAGGGGGTAGTAGGGCTGGAGAGATGGCTCAGCGGTTAAGAGCACCCGACTGCTCTTCCAGAGGTCCTGAGTTCAATTCCCAGCAACCACATGGTGGCTCACAACCATCTGTAATCGGATCTGATGCCCTCTTCTGCTGTGTCTGAAGACAGCGACAGTGTGTCATATATAATAAATAAATCTTTAAAAAAGAAAAAAAAAAAAAGACAGGGGGTAGTAAAAGTGTTTGCCTGCAGCTGCCTTACTGTTCTAAGACCTGCTGCAGTTTTATTTCATTTCCACTGTATTTTCGTCATCCTTTTTTTTTTTTAGCATTTTTAAAAAAGATTTATCTATTATCTATAAGTACACTGTCGTTGTCTTCAGACACACCAGAAGAGGGCATCGGATCTCATTACAGATGGTTGTGAGTCACCATGTGGTTGCTGGGAATTGAACTCAGGACCTCTGGAAGAGCAGTCAGCGCTCTAACCACTGAGTCATCTCTCCAGATCTCATTTTTTTTTTTAATAGACAGTATTATTTAAAAAAATCTGAGGCTGAAGATTAGCCTCAGTGGTTGAGAGCACTGGCTCTTCTTCCAGAGGATCCAGGTTCAGTTCCCAGCATCCTCATGAGAGCTCCGAGTGTTTGTAACTCCAGCTCCAAGAATTCGGACACCTTCATATAGATGCATGCAGACATCATGAAGAGCATCAATGAACATAAAATAATAATAATAATAATAATAATAATAATAATAATAATAATAATAAATAATCCTCAGCTAGCAATGGTAGCACATGCCTTAGATTCCAGCACTCAGGAGGCAGAGGCAGGCAGATCTCTGTGCATTTCAGGCTAGCCTGGTCTTCAGAGATAGTTCCAGGATAGCCAGGGATACACAGAAAAGCTCTATCTGGAAAAAGAGCAATCAAACGAACCCCCCAAAACAAAACAAAACAAAACCCAAAGCAACCCAAGAAACAAAAACAAGAACAACAATAAAAGACTTTATTTATTGATGGGATCTCCCTAGGTGGCCTCAGTATCCCAGGTAGTGGAATGAAAGTATGCAGACCCTCATGGAGCCCTGGCAGTTCTGGAACTCCCTCTTCACACTAGGCTTTGCCTGCCTCTGCTCATACCCAGGGAGCCATCTACCCAACCCATTTTGTGAATGGTGTTTACCTCGTAGCCTGGACTGCAGGTGTGTGTCACCACACGGGATGCTCTTTAGAAAAACAATTGCACTGAGGCTGGAGACCTTTACTTGGTCAAGTGCCTGCCTAACACGAGAAAAGCACTAGTTTTGGTCCTCAGTATGGAATAAATGGCTTTTGTCATTACAAACTTGCACCCTAGTCTAGTACTCAGGAGATAAAGGCAGGGGGATCAGAATTTGAAGGTCATTTTCTGCCATATAAATTTTAGTCTGGGTTATAGAAGACCCTTCATAAAAAGAAGGAAGAGAAAAACAGCCAGGCAGTAGTGGTGCATGTCTTTAAACCCAGTGCTGGGAACGCAGAAGCAGAGGTAGGGGATCTCTGTGAGTTTGAGGCCAGAATAAAGTAAAGTAAATCCCAGGGCAGACAAGGCTATCTCACAGAAACACCCGGTAAAGTGAGTCCCAGGGCAGACAAGGCTATCTCACAGAAACACCCTGTAAAGTGAGTCCCAGGGCAGACAAGGCTATCTCACAGAAACACCCTGTAAAGTGAGTCCCAGGGCAGACAAGGCTATCTCACAGAAACACCCTGTAAAGTGAGTCCCAGGGCAGACACGGCTATCTCACAGAAACACCCGGTAAAGTGAGTCCCAGGGCAGACACGGCTATCTCACAGAAACACCCTGTAAAGTGAGTCCCAGGGCAGACAAGGCTATCTCACAGAAACACCCTGTAAAGTGAGTCCCAGGGCAGACAAGGCTATCTCACAGAAACACCCTGTAAAGTGAGTCCCAGGGCAGACAAGGCTATCTCACAGAAACACCCTGTCTTGAAAAACCAAAAAGGGGTCTCTTTGGCCTCACCGGGAGAAGCGAGATGAGGAATGGAACGTCATCCTTTGGAAAGCGTCGCAATAAGACGCGCACGCTGTGCCACCGCTGTGGCTCCAAGGCCCACCACCTTCAGAAGCCGACCTGTGGCAAACGTGGCTACCCTGCCAAACGCAAGAGAACGCGTAACTGGAGTGCCAAGGCTAAGACGAAACACTCCCGGGACTGTTTGGATGAGGCACCTCAAGATCGTCTACCGCAGATTCAGACATGGATTCCGTGAAGGAACAACACCGAAACCCAAGAGGGCAGCTGTTGCAGCATCCAGTTCATCTTGAGGATTTTTTTTTTTGGTTTTTTTTTTTTCGGAGCTGGGGACCGAACCCAGGGCCTTACGCTTCCTAGGCAAGCGCTCTACCACTGAGCTAAATCCCCAACCCCTCATCTTGAGGATTTCAATCGGTCATAAAATAAATGTTCTGGCTTCAAAAAAAAGAAAGAAAGAAAGAAAGAAAAGAAAAAACAAAAAGGAAGGAAGGAATAAAGGAAAAGAGTAAAATAAACAAAAGAAAACTGGGAAGAGGGGGGCATTCTCTCTGCTTCCTGACAACATACATGATGTATGCAGCTTCCTAACAATTCCTCCAATATTCCTACAGTTTGTATAGGAAGACAATCCTCTTCCCATACGAACTGTAGCCCCAAACTATAAGCCAAAAAAAAAAAAAAAAAAAAAAAAATCCTTCCCTCCTTGGGGAAAAAAAAGGCAGCAAGCTTCCCCTACTCTTTACCTACTTGGCCTTAAACCTGCTCACCCATCTCTCAACTGAGCCTGGATTTCCTGAATCCATCAGTGGACTGGCAGGCAGGGTCTTCTCTAGGATCTATCTGCAGGGACCAGGATGAGAACTCGGAGGGAGGGCAGTTTCTTCCAGAGGTAAGAATGAGGGCCCGGGGGGGTTGGGGACTTAGCTTCCCCTGCTTTACCCACCTCTAAGACAGGAATAAGTAGCTATGTTTAGGTCTTAGGCTAGGATAAAAGTGAGGAAATCCCACAGGCAGGCAGGCACATGCTGGGTAGTCTCCTTCACACTGTGTAGAGAAGTGGCCATGGAGGGTATCCCAGGGTAAAGAGGGTACAAGGTTAGGCCATGTGGGCCAGTTCCCAACCAGAGGTTCCTTCTCAGCAGCTGAGAGGACAGAAAGAGTAAAACAGCTTTCAGTCTGCACTGCACTGAGGTCCTAGGGCACCAAGAATCTACGGAGGGCTGGAAGCTGAGCCAGAGCAGTTGGGAGAAGGCACGAAACATCCAAATCTCAACCTTCCCCCATCACCAGGATCTGATGGGTCTCATGTGGCAGTGGGGGAAGGGGCTATCTCCTTGCCTGGCCAGGATACCAGGAAGCCCCAGGGCCTTTGGTCATAATCACAAGGAAGGCTGGGTCTATTGCAGTTCTTATCTGGCCTGACCTTGTGGAGACTGACCACTCCCAGCTTCTGGAAACTGTGGCCCTCTGCCCTCTCTGAGGCCTCTTTCTCCTGGGGTGGACCCTTAGCACCTAGTTTTACCCCTTGGTCCACCATCTTAGAGTGCTTTTCCAGCCAGCCAGCCAGCCAGCCCTCGGCCCCACTCCCACAACCATCCATCTCTCAAGAGACCTGTCTCCACCTGGAGTCCCTCGGGCACCTCTGACTCAGCAGGCAGGATTTGCTCTAGGCCCACTCCTAGGTCTGTTGCTAGGCCCAGGACCCTGTTACCCAAGCCCTAGCTGCTGCCACTCCCTGTCCCCTCCCCCCACCAGCCCTACCAATTTGAATTCCTCACCCTCCCTCGCCCCTGTTCTTTCCCCAGGGTGGGGGAAGGAATCTTCCAGATAAACATGAGGGCAAAGGGACACACCTAGTTTCAGACCCGGGCCCTACCACCAACTAGCTGAACGACCTTGGCAGGTGACCTCTGCTCTCTGAACCTGAGTTTTTCAAATCTGTAAAAGTTAAGCTGCACAGAACTCTCTAGGGCTGTTCAGAGCAGGTAAATATGAGCTAAGGCACAAGGGTTAGGGCTCAGGGCAAGGCAGCCGCAGACGATTATGTTGACAGTACTGGTAAAGGCAGCTGGTTGTGGGGGGATACTTGAATACATGAGTATTCCAGGGCTGGGTTTTACACCTTGGACTGTTCTAGCCTGTAGGAAGACAGTTAAATGCAGGGAGGACTGAGAGACAGTTTCCCAAGGAGACGGCAAAGAACAAGGTTTTGTTTCTTCGTTTCTTCTTTTCCTTTTCCATCTTTTTTTTTTTGAGACAGGGTTCACTGTGTAGCCTTGTCTATTCTAGGCTGGCCTTGAACTCACAGATCTGCCTGTCTCTACATTTGGAGCGCTGGGATCAAAGCTGTGCCACCATGCCAGGCTTTAGGACAAAGTTTTTTGAGACATGGTCTTACATAGACCAGGCTGTCTTCCAACCAGATTTGTAGCTTAGGCTACCCATCAACTCTTGATCTTCCCCCTTGCACTTTATACACCCAAGTACATTATAAGAAAACTTTCAAAGAAGTTGAAGTGATGTAGCTGAGGCCTCGTGGCAGACGGAAGGCCACGTTTTAAAGTATTACAGTTATGTGTGTACACACCTGCACACACACTCTACAATTTGCATGTGAACAGCTGAGCAGGAGTTGGCTATCTCTTTCCACAAGGTACGTGTTCTGGAGACTTAACTCATCAGGCTTGGTAGCAGTCCCATCTCATTGGTCCTCTCAGAAGGCCATATTAGAGAAGTAACTCAAGCTGAGAGTCAGACAAGAAACTAAAGGGGTGGGGTTGGGGATTTAGCTCAGTGGTAGAGCGCTTCCTTGCCTAGCAAGCACAAGGCCCTGGGTTCGGTCCCCAGCTCTGAAAAAAAGAAAAAAGAAAGAAAAAAAAAAAAAAGAGTACTGGCTACTCTTCTGGAGGTCCTGAGTTCAAATCCCAGAAACCACGTGGTGTGTTGCATTTGTAATGGGATCTGATGCCCTCTTCTGGTGTGTCTAAAGACAGCAAAAGTGTGCTCAAATAAATCTTTTTTTTAACTTATTTTATGTATATTAGTACACTGTTGCTGTCTTTAGACGCACCAGAAGAGGATATCAGATCCCGTTGCAGATGGTTGTGAGCCATCGTGGTTGCTGGGAATTGAACTCAGGACCTCTGAAAGAGCAGTCAGTGCTCTTAACCACTGAGCCATCTCTCCAGCCTCAAATAAATCTTTTTAAAAAGATTCTGTGTATGGATGTTTTTTGTTTTTTTCTGCATGTATGTATGCACCACATTTGTGCCTGGTAGGTCAGAAAAGGTTACTGGACCCTTGGAACTCAAGTTACAGATGGTTATGATCTGCCAGGTGGGTGCTGGGAGTTGAACCCTGGTCATCAGAAAGAGCAGCTAGTGCTATTAACTATTTCTCTAGCCTCCACAATTATTTTTACTTATTGTATTTATTTACTTATTTTTGTTTTTTGAGTCAGGGTTTCTCTGTGGAGCCCTGGCTGTCCTGGAACTCACTCTATAGACTAAACTGTCCTCAAACTGAGAGATTCCCTGCCTCTGCCTCCTGTGTGCTGGGATTAAAGTTGGTGTCACCACTCCCCGGGAGGTGAGATTTTTTTTTTTAATAGAATCTCATTTAAACAAGGGTGACATCACACTCTATGATAATCTACTGAAGAGGGTGATCCTAACCTTTTATTTCTTCTGCCTTTAGCTCCTGAATACTGGGGTTGCTCAGTTGGGCCCTAAACAATGTCTCCCTGTCCCGGCATCCCACAGGTGCCTTCATCAGTGTTCTCTTTCCATTGGCCTTCTATCTTCCGGCCTATTTTTTAAGATTCCTAAAATTTCCTATGAACTCTGGGATTTAAGATTTTTTGGGTGTGAGAAGAGTCTAGCTTGGTGCCAGTCTGGGCAGGCCTGACACTTGTTTCCAATTCTTTGAGAAAATGACTCCTTGGTTTTGTGAGGCACATTCTAGGTTCCTCTAATGGGGGTAGGTGGGGAATGGTAGGTTCCTCTAATGGGGAGGGGGATGGTGCTGGCTCAGTGGGTGTAGGTGTTGTCAAACCTCATGACTTAAGTCACATTTCTGGGACCCACCTGAAAGGATCTTCCACTCCACAGACTGTCCTCTGACCTTTACATACGTCTTTCCTCAGTAAATGAATGTTTTGGGAGAGAGGACAAAGCTGACTGGGTTCCAAGCCTTTAGGGTTAAAAAAAAAAAATGCTATTTTCCTGGCACAAGGTCTTTTTTTTTTTTTTCTTCTTTTTTTTTTTTCTTCTTTTTTTTTTTTTTTTAAGATTTACTTATTATATAGAAGTACACTGTAGCTGTCTTCAGACACCAGAAGAGGGCATCAGATCCCATTACAGATGGTTATGAGCCACCATGTGGTTGCTGGGATTTGAACTCAGGACCTCTGGAAGAGCAGTCAATGCTCTTAACCACTGAGCCATCTCTCCAGCCCCCTTTTTTTCTTTTTTTTTTTTCCGGAGCTGGGGACCGAACCCAGGGCCTTGCACTTCCTAGGCAAGCGCTCTAACCACTGAGCTAAATCCCCAACCCCCTGGCACAAGGTCTTACAAGGCAAATGTGACCCCAAAAGTTCTGCCCAGATGACATGTTGAGAAATAGGTAATGAAAATGGGGAGGGGGGTGTCAGACCAGTGAAGGTGAGAGCTACCAGAGACTCAGGCCAGTGGGGGTGAGAGAGGGCCAAGAGCTGCATGCATGCCCTGAAAGCACCTGGAGGCAGTGCTTTAAAGGAAGTTGGGAAGAGCTGAATTGGGAATGGGCTTTATCGGGACATTTACTTGCAGTTTATAAAAATGAAAAATGGGGGTTGGGGGTGGTGAGATTCTAGAGATCTGTTCAAACTGTACAGTTAAGTGTTTAGAAATGGCCTGGTGGTGGTGGCACACTCCTTTAATCCCCACACATGGGAGTCAGAGGCAGGTTGATGTCTGCGAGTTTGAGGTCAGCCTGGTGTATAGAGTGAGTTCTAGGACAGCCAGGGCTATACAGAGAATCCGACTCTCGAAAAAACAAAACAAAACTGAGAAACAATAACAAAATCCAAGGTGGTTAAGACGGTGGCTATTGGGCTGGAGAGATGGCTCAGCGGTTAAGAGCACTGACTGCTCTTCCAGAGGTCCTGAGTACAATTCCCAGCAACCACATGGTGGCTCACGACCATCTGTAATGGGATCCGATGCCCTCTTCTGGTGTGTCTGAAGACAGCTACAGTGTACTCACATACATAAAATAAATAAATCTAAAAAAGAAAACAAAAAGATGGTGGCTGTTAGAGGAAGGGGCAGGTGGAGTTAGGCTTCAGCATGATAAGGCATAAGCTGGGTGTATTGTACACATCTCTAACTAAGGACCAGAAGTTCAAGGTCAGCTTCTGTCTCATAGAGTTTGAGTTTAGCCTGGTACGCAAGTTAGCCACAGAGGTTACAAACCTTCAATTTCAGCATTCAGAAGGCAGACTTAGGTGGATCTCTGAGTTCTGGGACAGCTAAAGTTACAGAGAAACCCTGTCTTGAAAAACAAAAAAATTAGGGTACTTTTTAACATGCTAGGTATCAAAACACAGGCCTTGCACATTCTAAGCAAATGGCCCACCTCCAAGCTATATCCCTAATTCCTGAGATAGTGCATTTTGTATTTTGGTCGGTCTACATTTTAATTTTATTTTTAGGATTTATGCGTATATGAGTGTTGTGCTTACATGTACGTATTAGCACCGTGTGTGCCAGGTACCACAGAGGGCAAAAGAAAACATTCGGTGCCCTGGATCTGGAGTTCTAGGCGGCTGTGAGCATCTATGTCGGACTGACAGACACCTGGGTCTTCTGAAGAGCAGCCAATGCTTCTAGCCAATGACTTATCTCTGTAGCCCCTTTGAACTGGGGCATGGAGGAGTGTGGCAGGGTCTCTCTCGATGACCCTGGCTGTCCTTTAACCTTTATACCAGGCAGGCCTCAAACTGAGACCCATTTGCCCTTGCCCCTCATGAGGACTCAGATTAAAGGTGTTTGCCGCTATGCCCACTATGCCCAGTGGTTTCCTTGTTGTTCTTGTTGTTGTTGTTTTGAACCCTTATTGTGTGTGTGTGTGTGTGTGTGTGTGTGTGTGTGTGTGTGTGTGTGCACGTGCCTATGAGTTCCACGGCAAAGGTGTGGAGGTCAAAGGACAACTTGAAGGAATTAGTCCTCTCCATCAACAATGTGAGTTTTGGAGACTGAACTCAGATCTTCAGGGTTGGCTGCAAGCACCATTACGTACTGAACTATCTTATCAGCCCCAGTTTACACAGCAAAACAAAACAAAACCATTTGTAGGGCTTGTAAGATGGCTTAGTAGGTAAAAGGCACTTGTCACCAAGCCTGAAGAAGTCCTGAGTTTGATCTTTGGGACCCACATGGCAACAGGAGAGAACTGACTTCCACAAGTCGTCCTCTGGCCTCTATACATACAGTATGGTATGTGTGCAGGAACATATATATATATATACACACAAATACAAACACCCTACTAGGTAAAAACAATTGTAAAAGGTGCTATTCTAACTGCAATGGATTAAGAGAGAAGGTACTACCGGCCTTCCGGAGTTGGACATGAAGTCCAGCAAAGGTGAGCTAGCCTCTGCTGTGCCCTCCTCTAATTAGCTGCATAGCCAGTCTGAGCCCATTCCTCATGGGTCATGGAGACTGAGAGGAAAGGACAATGGCCCTCAAGTTTACGGGGAGTTGGATTTCCTGTCCACTCTCCAATGCTGAATGAGTGAAGTTTCAGGTGACTCCACACTCTGGCTTTTCATGTAGTTTGTAAGCCTTTGAGGGGCTCCCTGCTGTCCCCCTCTTCTTCCCACTTTCAGATAGTAGTAGCCTTCAAGTCCAAGTTACCCTTCTGCTGGGACAGCTGGTGGACGGCTCAATATTTTGGCCCCAGGGGGCTTGTAGTCATCTCTGGCTACACTATAGAAAGAAAGCAGAGTCTTCTCTTTAACAACCCTGTTGGATATGAGGGAAGGATGAAGCCCCACCCTTCCTGTTCGCCAGCCGGGAGAGCCCTGGAAGACCATGGGACAAGGGGGCTCTTGGTTGTGTGTCATACATCACATGAGCAATCTCCTTCAAATTGCCATAGGCTCTGTAAGGCATATGTGAAATACCTTCCCAAGGGGCTCCTATTTCCCTTGGCCATGCTTTAACTACTGAAGTATTCTTTTTCTATGAACATTTTAATGAGGGTTGAACATAAAGTAGAAAAATAGCATTCTGACTGCTTTTTCTTTTTAAATTTTCTTGAGACTTTCATACACGGCAATGGATGGATAATGTTAACCTGCTAAAAGAAAACATACTGACCACAGAAAAAGGCATCTCTAATACCCACCATGGCTATTCATGTCTTTGAAATATCAAACTCTCAGGGGTTGGCTGGTTTACTCTTCTTTTGGAAACAACTCGGAGGTAAAGTCCTGCTGCTGTTGGACACTGAAAAGACATCTGATTCAGGTGATGTTGCCTGGAGCCAGTGTTGCTTAAGGTGGCTAGTGAGGAGGGGCATTGTGTGAAGATACATGTGTTTGCTTCTCTTTCCAAGGGGCGTGGGCAGCCAGAGGCCACTACCCTACAAGGGAGCCGTGCTTACTCTCCATGGACAGGCAAGTCATCCAGCAGGTGGGCTGGGACCAGGCCCCTGTGTCCACCATACTCACCATAGTAGAATCCCTTATCATCCACAGGCCCATAAACTGTGACTACATCTCCAGCTCTCAATACCAGCTTGCCCTTTGCCCGGACCCCTGCTCTCCCATCCCTGGGGTCATAGTCCAGAGCCGCCACCATTGTCTTTGGGGTCCACAGTGTGGGTGTTCTGGAGTTCCCTTGAAGCATATAAGATCCCTGGGAATTGGTTAGACCCTCCAAGTCTTCACGTTGAGCCTCGGAATGCAGATGCCCCTGTGGTGGCAAAAGCCACCTCCCATCAGTCTGTTGTGTGCCCACCTCTACCTCAACTACCAGGTGCCCAGGGATTTTGCCCACTTGCCCATTGCACTCTCCATGGTAGAAGCCATGGTGGTCCCGGGAGCCCCACACTCTGAGCAACTGCCCTTTCTGGAAGGACAGCTCTTCTTCTGTAGCTTCTGAGTTGACAGATCTCGCCAGGGGGCTATGGTCAAAGAGGGCCAGGAAGACCCTGACTGGACTGTTCCCGTCAGTCTCCAGCTGGTCAGAGCCACCACTTGCTATCTTAATGATTTTGCTGGTTGGTGCTGGGCATAGCACTGAGGTAGGCTCATGAAACTGGCACTCTCTCTTGCTTCCTGGAGTTCCTTGTCTCTGTCCATTTTGGGACTTCTTCTTTCTTTGCTCTGGCTTCTCTGTGCACCGAGAGTCCAAACACAGAGCTTCCTTCTCCTCAAAAATGTGATGAAAGTCAGCTGTATGGCACTGGCTGGAGCCTTGCTGGTGATGTGGGACCATCTGGGCATATTGATTTTGAAGAAGGGCTTTTTCAAGGCCAGGCTCCTCCCAACACAGTATCTTTCCAGGTCCAACCTCTGAGGAGAGATGGATGAACCCTGGAGAAGGACTCCCACTAATGCATATGTGTGGGGCATGTCCTTCCTCCACCCCAGACTGGCCAAAAAGCAGAGGTGGCTTGTGGTTCTGGGGACTCCTCTGAAAGGACAGGTCTTTCTCATAGCCCTTCCAGGCCTCTGTGGGCCCCTGGACTTGCTTGTTTGCCCCATCTGAGCTTAGGCTGGATAGCGATAAATGCTTCCTTGGTTGTTCTTCAGAGAATGCTTCTAGAAACTTAGCCTGGGGCTCCCCACAGCTTCCGGGGACGTGAGGACTGGACTTGGCACTCAGAGACGCTTGTGCCAGCTTCTGGTGACAAACAGGAAAAGGGTCACCATCTGTGTAGTTAAAGGGAGGAGCCTCTAGGAATGGGTAACAAGAGAAGCAGTCCTCGGGGATCTGAGCTGGCACAGAATCCAGGGACTCGCCATACAGCGACATGGTCCTCACTGAAACCTTCTGGCACCCCAGGGGAAGCTGAAGCTGAGACAATTCCAACAAGGTGTTTCCAGCAGTGGCGTTGGCGACTTCTGTCACCTTGAAGCCATCCACATACACAGCATAGCCGGTGACCTGCACTCCATTGGAGGACCCAGCTGAGTCTATGGTCACAGGGAGCCAACTGACCACTAGGACACCTGGAGAGGCAGCATGGTGCTCCACCAGCACGTCCAGAGGGGGATCGGGGGGGCCTGCTAAAGGCGTATCGAAGGTTACAGTGGAGGACATTGTTTCCCAGAGCACCTGTAATAGATCCCTGGGTAGCTGTACCCCAACCCTCACCTGGTAACGTGTGCCAGGGTGTAGGCCTTGGAAGGTATAGTGGTTCACACCTGAGGGAGTTAGGATGTGCTCTTCGTCATCAAGGTACACCACGTGGGGGTATCTATTGCTGCCAGAGGCCCAGGTGATAGTGGCGGAGGTGGCTGTGACATTCTGCAGCTGTAGTTCCATGGGGGCCAGACAGAGTGCTCCTTTGGCCTCCAGGAGGGGTCTGGAGAAGCTCTGCTCCTCCATGCTTGACTTCAAGCCCAGCCAGCAGGCTTCTGTCTTGGTTTTCAAACTCTCTGATGCCACATCTGTCTTAGAGTCTACCCTTCCTGCCTGACATAGGCCTCTCTCCTGTACTTCCCCAAGTAATAAGCTGCCTTTCTTCAAGGCTTTGCTGTGCTCAGCTGGAAGTGAAGTGGGACCAGCACCAGGGGACTTGAGGAATAGGTGGCTCAGGATAGGGCTTCCTGAAATCGGTTCCACTAAGTTGGAGGGGACAAGCCCTCGCTGTCCGTTCACAAGCTCCCCCTCGTAGAAGCCATCCTCATCCACATCCCCAAAGACATAGACATAATCCCCAGCTGTGAGGGGCAGCTCGTCATGAGAACGCTCACTAGGCCCTTCAAACGGATTGTGGCTATATCTAGCCAGGAAGATCTTGAGCTTTGGAACAATGGGAGCCTCGAGGCTCCTCATTTCTAGGGGAGTGGACATACTGTCTGGTTCTAAATCATCCACTTCACTCGCAGTGTCCATGTCCAGAGAGAGGCAAGATGGCACTGTCGCCCACATGGACTCTACCTCCGAGGAGGAATTTGACTGTGAACTGGTTTTCTTGGCTTGGAGCTTGGAGTCCAGAGACTGACTGGATGGGTTTCTGTCTGACACTTGGGAGGCAGCAGCTGGCTCCCCAAGGGCAACTGGGTTCTCCTGCTGGGAGAGACAAGCAGGAGGTTGTATGTCCCTGGTAGGCAGTGGCAATATATATTCTTCGGATTTTGTCTTGAACTTCAGTCTCCTGCTATCTCTGACTTGGGACTCTGAAGCTTGGGTGGTCTCTGATGACTCTGACGGGTGGCCAGGCTGAAACTGCAACCCCTGCATCTCTTTCCCAGAAATCCTAAGGTCACTTGGGGTTTTATTCTGGTACTGCTGCAGCTGCTGCCGCCTGTCTTGCGCATATCCCTCTTGTTGCAGCAGCTGCTCAGCCAGCAGGCCAGTGGCTTCGAGTTCCTGCCTCTGCCTCGCGTGACTTTGCTGCCGGGAAACATTGCTGTTCTCATCTGCCATTTTCTTCATCCAGTTGGCCAGGGCCTGCAACCGCGCGTTCTCCTCTGACAGCCTGGCGCCCTTATGCAGCGCGGCTTGCAGTTGTGCCTCTGTCTCCTCGTAGCGCCGCTCAGCAGCAGCTGCCTGAACACTCAGTTCCTCGCATTCCCGCCGCTGTAAACCCAGCTCGCGTTCCAGAGCCTGCACCTGGTGCCGAGCTATCTCCGAGGGTGCGCTGGGGCTGCCTGTGTCCGCCCAGGCGCCAGCTTTACTTTGATGTAGAGTCAACTGTCTTTGTAGGCGCAGCACTTCCCGCTGAGACTCACGCTGAAGCCGGTCCAAGTCACTGATGTTGCACCATTGCGCGCAGGTGGCGCCCTCTTCAGGATGCGAGGAGCTGCCAAGGTCCGCGGCGATACGCGCCTGTAGCAGGTGGCACTCCCGCCTCAAAGCTTCGATCTGCAGGTCCTTGGCTTGCAGCGCGCCAGCCTGTTCTGACAGGTCCTGAGCACGCTGGCAGGTAAACACTTGGCCCAGATCCAGACCTTCGAGGCTCTCACCTGGCATTGGAGCACTCATGGCCCTCAGGTTGGTCTCCTGCAGCTTGCGGGCCCTATCTTCAAGGCGCTGAGCGAGATCGGTCAGCTCTGCGTGCTTCACCTTAAGCCATTTCACTTTCTCTCCCGCCTCCTCAGAGAAGCCTGTGCGCCGCAGCTGCAAGTTTTCTTCGCGTAGGTCACAGCAGCGGCGAACTAGCACCTGTAAGGCCTCTGCCAGCTCCGAGTTCTGCCTCACCAGTTCGTGGTAGTCCAGACCTGGAGATGAAGAGGTCGAGTCTTCGCAGGGCTTGTTCTCAGAGCTTTCTTTCTGCAGGTCATTAGGTTTCCTATGTTTTGATGGTAGCTGAGGCGGCGGCTGAGGACTGGAGGTGTCTGGAATAGAGGCAGTGGTCGAAGGGGCCCTTACCTCGGATTCAGAAGTCTCGGGGCAATTCAGTGTGTTGTCCAGTGAGCAGGAATGTGCTGTTGCCAAGGATTCGAGGGAGCTGGCACGCGTGGGCAGCAGGTCGTTTGGAGAGTGAACCCGGACACCAGTGTTCAGGCTTTCGAGGGATCCGAGTCGACGAGCAGGCTTTGGGGTGCCATCAGTATTGCTCTGGGCTTCTAAGGGTGGCTCTTCCAAGGAATGCGTGGTTTGGGGATCCGCGGGTCCTGGTAAAGCCGGCTGCCAGCGGAAGTGCTCTAGGATGTATTTAAGGAATAGCTGGCGCTCCACGTCTAGCGCCGCCTGCAGGTGGCGGATGCGCGCGGCTTGTTCTCCATCGGTCTCCCAGCGCAGCAGCGCCAGCACTTCCTGCAGGCGGCAGCGGCATTGCGCCGCGGAGGCTTCGGATGCCCCCGAGCGGCTGCAGTAACCGCGGTTCACCAGCTCCTGGGCCAGCTGGCGCTGAAGCTCCCGAGCCTGGCGCAATACAACATCGCGCTCCTGGTGTAGCAACTGCTGCAGCTGCCGCAACTCTGCCTCCTTCCAGCGCAGCAGCTGCCGGATCTCGGCCTCGCGCTCGCGCTGCACCTCCTCCTGCAGCTGCCGCAGCTCCCGGAGGCGTCGTGCCTCCCACTTGGAGCGCAGATGGTCAGCCAGCTGCTGCCGCTCCTGCTCGGCCGCCTCCCGCAGCTGGCGCGTCTGGGTAGCGAAACGCCTCCGTTCCGACCGGCCGCGCGCGCGCTCGCCCTCCAGCTCTGCCCGCAGTTTTTCTAGCTCTCGCCTCTGCTCCTCCAGCACTGCGGCCGCTGGGCCGGGGCTGCCTGGCTTCTTGGGCGACGCGCGGCCACCACCCAAGGGGGTGGGTGAATCCTTTGTCATTGTGGCCGCAGCCCGGCAAGAAGCCAGAGATAGCTTGGTATTGGTAGGCCAGTTAGCCAACGGCCTCCGCCCCCGGCCGCTGCCAACCGCCCCACGCGCCCCTTCCGGCGCCCCTAGGTGCCCTCCGCGCGCCTCTTCCGCCTTGGGGGTGATCTCCCTTATAACCTGCCGCCTCTCCACAGACTGAGCGCCTTTTGCCTCTTCCTAGACTTTTGAGACCCCTTTCAAACTAGCCTCGGAAGTTCCCCTGACACCCTGGACATATTTCTGAGCTCACACATACCTGCTTTAGGGCTTTTGTGACCCATTCCACTCTCTCCCTGGCAGTGTGCAATTCTTTCCAGAATTAGATCCCCAGCAGGGTTGCTAGACGATCGCTGCTCCTGGACTGGGTAAAAATGGATTGTGGTCAGATCTCACCTGGCCTACTAGGGTTTCTGGTCGAGTTTTTAAATTAGGCAACAGAGAACTATTACAAGATCTGCTTAAATTTGTGGTTGAGCTCTGACCCAGTGTGGCTATAACTCCTCTGTGCCTACTCTTCCAAGGACCCCAACATGCTTAGCCTTTTCCTATATCAACTGAAACATTTTTGTTTGTTTAAGACAGGGTTTTTTTTTTTTTCCCGTGTGTGTGTGTGTGTGTGTGTGTGTGTGTGTGTGTGTGTGTCAGGCTGGCATCAAAATCAGAGATCCACCTGCCTCTGCTTCCCCAGTGCCTGGATTGCAGGAGTTGATCAACATGTCTTGCATCTGAGCCTTTTTAAATTAGCAAGGTGGCAATAACTGAGGATTGATTGCACCCACCTCAAACATGCTAGGCAAATTTTATACCGCTGAGATTCATATTCTATCTCTCTGTCTCTCTCTCCTTTTCCCTGTGTGTGTTTAGTACTAGAGACTGAGCCCAGGGTCGCATATAGTAAGTGACAGGCAAGTACGTTATTCGATATCAGTTCTCAGCCCTTTTAAAAATTTAGGATGTTAAGCTGGGCAGTGGTGGTACATCTCTTTAATCCCACCATTCAAAAGGTAGGCAGAACTCTGATTTCTAGGCCAGCCTGGTCTACAGAGTGAGCCCCAGGACAGCCAAGACTGTTGGGATTCTGTCTAAGCCCCACCCCCACAGCTACCTGGCAACAGTCAGGTATGCTCCACCCCACAGTTACCTGGCAACAGCCAGCTGTGCCTGACTATAAAGGGGGGCTGCTTGTCCCCTCCTCTCCCTCTTACTCTCTCTTGCCCTCCTTCTTCCTCTTCTCTTGCCCTCTTTGTCCCTGTCCGTTCTCTCCTCATCCCCCACCTTCCCTCCACGTGCTCATGGCTGGCCAGCCTTTCCTCTCCTCTCCTCTCCTCTCCTCTCCTCTCCTCTCCTCTCCTCTCCTCTCCTCTCCTCTCCTCTCCTCTCCTCTCCTCTCCTCTCATTAAACCCCTTCGCATGGAACCGTGTTAGCTTGGTGAGCTTTATCCCGCACGAGCTGAGATTTAAACCCCAACATTGGTCCTAACAAAGACTACTTACAAAAACCTGTCTTGAAAAGCAACAACAACAACAACAACAACAACAAAAGCCAAAAAACAAAAAATTTAAGTTTTGTTATTTTGTTCATTTATGTGTTTGTGCCTACCTGAGTTTATGTGCACTGCATGTATGTCTGGTGATCTTTGAGGTCAGAAGAGAGTATCCTGGAATTGGAGCCACAGCTGGTTTTTAGTGGCTATGTGGGTGCCAGGAACCAAACCCATATTCTCTGCAAGATCAGTAAAGCATCCATAACCCCTGAGCCATCTCTCCAGCTCCCCAAAAACATTTTTTTAAAAGAAATATGTAGCACAGTCTGTAGCTCTGGGCGGCCTAGAACTAATGTCTACCAAGGGATCCTATGGAGAGCTTTTGGGGCCACTTGGCAGAAATTTGATATTGTGCCATGACAAGGAAGTAAGCTCAGGCAGAAATCTGATTTTAGACTAGAACAAAGAAGCAATTTCAGGGGCTGGAGAGATGGCTCAGAGGTTAAGAGCACTGTCTGCTCTTCCAGAGGTCCTGAGTTCAATTCCCAGCAACCACATGGTGGCTCACAACCATCCGTATTGAGATCCGTTGCCCTCTTCTGGGCTGCAGGCGTACATTCAGGCAGAAAGCTGTATGATGTATACATAATAAAAAAAATTCAAAAAAAGAGAGAAAAATTAAAAAAAAAAAAAGAAGAAGCAGCAAGTTCAGGCAGGAATTGACATTGGGTCAGAAGAAGTAGGCGTCAGGCAAGAATATGACTTTGCGCTAGGACAGGGAAGTAGGCTCAGATATCTTTGTCATTCTGATAATCCCTTAGAAACTGATCACATGACTTTGTTTATTGCTTTGCTCGTTCTTTGACTATTTGTGTTTATTGTCTTACTTGTTTCTCAACCTAAAACTGACCTTATTACTTGCATGTAATTAAAACGGTATAAAAGTAGATTGGGGGGCTGGAGAGATGGCTCAGTGGTTAAGAGCACTGACTGCTCTTCCCGAGGTCCTGAGTTCAAGTCCCAGCAACCACATGGTGGCTCACAACCAACTGTAATAAGATCTGATGCCCTCTTCTGGTGTGTCTGAAGATAGCTACAGTGTACTCATAGATAATAAATAAATACATTTTTTAAAAAAAGTAGATTGGGAAGAAAGAAACCTGCTTTAGCCTCAGAACTGGCTGGGGCCATGCTACAATGTTGTCTACTCTAACTGTCTTTTTCCTTTTAAAGGCTTTTTTTTTTTAAAGATTTATTAATTTATTATGTATAAGTACACTGTAACTATCTTCAGATACACCAGAAGAGGGCATCAGATCTCTTTACAGATGGTTGTGAGCCACCATGTGGTTGCTGGGAATTGAACTCAGGACCTCTGGAAGAGTAGTCGGGTGCTCTAAACCGCTGAGCCATCTCTCCAGCCCCCGTCTTTTTCCTTTTAATCCTCACTCCTGCCCTGGAGAATCTGTTGACTGATTGAGCTGGCTGGGTCAGTATCTTAGAACTCACAGAGACCTTGCCTCTCTGCCTTCCAAGTGCTGGAATAAAGGTGTGCAGCACCATGCTTGAATGTCTGTTTTGGGTGGTGGTGGTGGTGGCCTTTTTTGTTTTGGAGACAGGGTCTTTCTATGTCAGTTTCTATGTAGACCAGGCTGGGCTCAAACCCACACAGATCAACTTGCCTCTGCCTCCCAAGTAGAATTAAAGGGCTGTGCATGCCACCACACCCAGCTCCTTTTTAAACTTGTATTTGAGTCAGGATCTTGCTAACCTGCCCAGGCTGGCCTTGCACTAGTAGTGGTCTCTCTGCCTCAGGCTATGGCAGCTGAGATCATAGGTGTACTCCCCAGACCTGTCTCAAACCCTGCTCTTTTTTTTAAATGATTTGTTTATTTTTATTTTATGTGTGTTGTTGCCTACATATATGTCTGTGTGAAGGTGTCAGATCTCCTAGGACTAGAGTCACAGACAGGTGTGAGCCACCATGTGGTTTATGGGAATTGAACCTGGGCCCTCTGAAGAGCAGCAGTGTGGACTTAACTGCTGAGTCATCTCTCCAGCCCCTCAAACTCTTCTCTTGTCTTCTCACCAGCTGCTTCCTTTTTCCTGTCCTTGGTAGTTTCCTACTCCAAGGAGACTTTTAGGGCTCTCCAGGCTGGGTGTGGAGTTCCCAAAACACTGCAGCCCATGGGGTTGCCTTTAGCCTCCACGTACAGCTGCTTCTCCTTTGAGGAATGGGTGTGGCTAATAAGCCATTGTGTCTCTGCCCAGAGTGGATTCAGAGGAGGTAAAAATGGAATGTCTTTTTCATGCAAGTTAGGATAAACAGGATCAGGCATATAGAAAGATCATGGGGCTGGAGAGATGGCTCAGCGGTTAAGAGCGTCCGACCGCTCTTCCAGAGGTCATGAGTTCAATTCCCAGCAACCACATGGTGGCTCACAACCATCTGTAAAGAGATCTGATGCCCTCTTCTGGTGTATCTGAAGACAGCTACAGTGTACTTATATATAATAAATAAATAAATCTTTAAAAAAACAAACAAACAAACAAAAAAAAACCAAAAAAAAAACAAACCAAAAAAAGAAAGATCATAGAGGGTACTGTACTCAGTCTCTTAGCCTGCCTAGTTCCAACACTCAGGTATAAAAAGGCTTCAGGGGAAGCAGAGGCAGGTGGATCTCTGACTTTGATGCCACACACACACACACACACACACACACACACACACACACAAACACACACAGACACACACACTTGTCTTAAACAAAAACAAAAAAGTTTCAGTTGATAGGAAAAGGCTTGGGCTGGAGAGATTGCTCAGTGGTTAAGAACACTGACTGCTCTTCCAGAGGTCCTGAGTTCAATTCCCAGCAATCACATGGTGGCTCACAACCATCTGTAATGAGATCCAATACCCTCTTCTGGTGTGTCTGAAGATAGCGACAGTGTATTCACATACATAAAATAAATAAGTAAACTTTTAGAAAACAAAAAAGAAAAGGCTTAGCATGTTGGGGTCTTTGTCATCGAGGCCTGGGGCTTTAGGGTGTGCACTGGCCATTGGAGTATTGGGAGGAGGCATGAAACTGGGCATGGAATGAAGGTCAGTTGTTGGTAAGGTCCAGTCCTCAAAGGAGGGGCAGCAGACTCTCCTCCTTCCCTCAAGGAGAAACAGGACCAATAAGAATAATAATGCCGAGTAGTGGCTGCACATTCCTTTAATTATAGCACTTGGGAAGCAGAGGCAGGTGTATTTCTGTGAGTTTGAGGCAAGTCCAGAAGTTCTAGCATAGCTAGGGCTACACAGAAAAAATCTGCCTTGGGGAAAAAAAATCACATACATAGCTATCCTCTGGCTACTTTAGTGACTCAGGAACTTTCCTCCTATCTGGTTCCTCCCTGTTCTTCCAGGTTCTGGCATTAACTGGTTTACAAAAACCCACAGTGATAACTAACGTTCATATTCATACATTCTATCAGAAAGCTGCTTTGTGGTGCCTTCTGAGCCCAGGAAGCACCTGGGATAACTTCTTTCTCTTCCTTCTCCTCCTCCTCTTGTTCCTCTTTTTTTTTTTTTTTTTTTTTTTTTTTTTTTTTTTTTTTTTTTGGGCAGGGGTTGGGGGGTGGGGTTTCTCTGTGTAACCCTGGCTATCCTAGAACTGGAGCTGTAGACCAGGCTGGCATCAAACTCCCAGAGATCTGCCTGCCTCTGCCTCCTGAATTGTGGAACTAAAAAGTTGTGCATCACAGTGCCTGGCTACACCTAAGGACTTCTAACCACTGTGTACACTCAGCACCTGGCAAATTATCGCTATAGTTATTTTTCAAACAAGATTCTCCTGAGCCTGTAGAAAATACCTTTGGGGGGCTGGAGGGATGGCTCAGCAGTTTAAGAGCACTGGCTTATCTTCTAGAGGTCCTGAGTTCAACTCCCAGCAACCACAGAGTAGCTCACAACCATCTGTAAGGGGATCTGATGCCCTCTTCTGGCCTGAGGATGTATATGCAACAGAGCACTCACACATTAAATAATATTTTTAAAAAAAGAAAAAGAAAATACCCGGCAACTGAGGCTGAGGTTGTGATTTCATGGAGATGTGGGTGGTTTCACAGCTCATGTGACTTACTTGACTGCGGTTCAAGCTATGAGGTCTGGAGATCAGCCTGTGACCAGGGGGAGGATTTGGAGTGAATCTCTAGAGTCCTAAACTCATCCACTGTTATGGCTAGTCATGCCAGAACCTCCTGTAGCATGTCAGATGTTTTTAGAAAAATGTCTTTCTTGGTCTCCACTCTGTCCCTTCATGTGACCCAGGACACCACTGTGCTTGAGATATATTAGAACGAGTTACAGATTAGAGGCAGATTAAACCATGTTATTGTTTCCTCGCAGTCTCACTTCCCCACTTACAAAATGAAAGAGAAAGATTACACGAGCTGTTTTCAAACTGGATTCTGTGGGGCTCCAGAGTTCCCTGGAAATAGCACAGAACTGTTCCAGGATCTGAAGGGAAGAGAATTCCTACCTGTCCTAGTGTGCAGATCTCTTCATAAATGTCATGTCTTACATTCTAAGATAGACACTTGTTTAACAAAGAGATAATAGGCCTGGAGAGATGTTGTTGTAAAAATATAAAAATAAAAAAGTTATTGTTGTCTTTTACCTTGCTGGGTCCGCACTGCGGTGTCCCAAGATATCTGCTAGATATCTTGGTGGTAACACATCCCAACTCCTCAGTGGTCCTGTGTCTCTTGCCGCCACACACTTTCCTACACTCAAACCGTCACATAAAAGAACACACAACACACTAATCTTAGATCCAATTGATAAGATATAATTGCCCACTTAAACATACAAAGCCCGGTACCATTCATCCCTTAGGAACATTAATAACAACCTGTAAATACACAGAGCAGAATCTTAACATCACCTGCCATGGCTTCTCACCCTCTCCTCAGTCCTGTCTCCTTTCTGTTCTCTAGTCTCCTCCTCTTCCTTCAAACTTCTCTCCCGTCCATCCTTCCTTTTCCTCCAATGACAGGCCTCCTTCTATCCTGTACCTGCCCCTCACCTGTACTTTACAAATTCAATGGGGAGGTTCTGGTGAAGTCACCTGATTCCTGAGTACTTGACTAGGCAGCTGTCCTTGGGGCAGTGGAATTAGCATCAAAATACAAATAACTTCAGGGCAAACCACAACAAAGAGATTGCTCAAGGCTCTCCCAGTAAGGCTCACAACTGTCTGTCATTATAGTTCAAGGGATCCAATACCCTCTTCGGCTTCAACGGGCACCAGACACACAAATGGATCACAGATCTACATGCAGGCAACACACACACACACACACACACACACACACACACACACATACACATACATATATATATATATATATATATATATATATATATATATATATATATATATAAAATAGAATTTGAAATTTTGATTTTTTTCTTTTTCTTTTTTTTTCTTTTTTCCGGAGCTGGGGAGCGCTTTACCACTGAGCTAAATCCCCAACCCCCAATTTTGATTATTTTTTTGCCTCTGCCTTCCCTTGTCTCCCTTTCACTACATCAAGACTTCCTTCTCTTTAATTTTTTTTAAAGATTTATTTATTATATATAAGTACACTATAGCTGTCTTCAGACACACCAGAAGAGGGCATCAGATCTCATTGCAGATAGTTGTGAGCCACCATGTGGTTGTTGGGATTTGAACTCAGGACCTCTGGAAGAGCAGTCAGTGCTCTTAACCACTGAACCATCTCTCAACCCTCTTTAGTTTTCTAAATGTATTTTTATGTGTATTGGTATTTTATATGCATGTATGTCTGAGCAGCTCCAGTTGTATACAGTGCCTTTAGAGGCCAGAAAGTTATCAAATCCTCTGAGACGGGAGCTATAGGTTGTTGTGAGCCACTATATGGATGTTATAAATCAAACTTGGTGCTGGGGAGTGGTGGTGCACATCTTTATTTTTTTTTATTTATTTATTTTTTTGGTTCTTTTTTTCGGAGCTGGGGACCGAACCCAGGGCCTTGCGCTTCCTAGGCAAGCGCTCTACCACTGAGCTAAATCCCCAGCCCCTGGTGCACATCTTTAATTCCAGCACTTGGGAGGCAGAGGCAGGTAAATCTCTGAGTTCAATGTCAGCCTGGTCTACAGAGTGAGTTCCAGGATCTGGGACTACACAGAGAAATCCTGTTTAGGAAAGGAAAAAAAAAAAAATCAAACTTGGGTCTTTGGAGCAGCATTCATGTGTGTGTGTGTGTGTGTGTGTGTGTGTGTGTGTGTATACACGTGCACTCATGTATATCATGGTGTGCTTGTGGAAAAATCAGAGGATATGGCTCTACCACCTGCAGGCTCAAATTATATGATTCTAAGATGGGTATTATAACCCTTTAATCCTAGCAATTGGGAGGCAGAGATTGGTGGATTTCTATGAGCCCAACCAAGGCTACATAGCAAGCCATTGTCTCAAGACAACAACAAACAAACAAACAAAAACAGATTATATTGTTTGAGCCAAATTTGAAACCTTCTGAGTTAAGTGTCCTGAAATTCTGCTGAATGAAAGCGATGTATTCTCTCCCCATTTCAATTGGCCTCATGTGGCAAGCTCTGAAGTTCTGCTATACAGCCTCAGCCCTCTTGAGACATGAAGTCTGGGGTCTTGGTGGCCTAGACCACCATTCCCCACTGGTATCATGTGATTTCTCTTAGGGGTCTATTCATTCTAGATAACAAGGGCATCAAAAGACCAAAGAAAAGATTCCTTGTAAGGAGTGTATGGAAGTTACTCATAGAGTACAGGTGCTCCCAGCACTTGAGGGTGGAAGCAGGATGATGAGGAGTTTAAGGTCATCTTTAGTTATGCAGTGAATTTTGAGGCTACCTTGGGCTACATGAGATTTTATCTGCCTCTCATCCCAACCTCCAACATTTCTCCACTGTTAAAAGCACTGAGTGAGTGTAGGAGTTGTCTTCTGGTAGTTTCTTTCCTTCTCTCTGGATCTTTCGGCCATTACTAGGACCATACTGTGTAGCCTAGGCTGGCTAGAATTTACAGTCTGCCTGCCTCTGCCTCCCTCTGCAGGAATTAAAGGCACACTCCACTTATCTTCGGTTGCTCCGCTCTCACTTATTCATAGTATCTCTTCAGTGAGGCTTCCCGAAAGTTCCTTGTAGTTCTCGTGTGTGGGAGGCTGTATGTGAATGTTAGTGGGAACGCACACACATGCATTTGGAGACCTGAGGTCCACAGAATTCTTTCCTTGTTTGCACTTTACTGTTTTTTTGTTTTTGTTTTTTTCCCTTGAATCTGAGGCTCACCAATTCAGTTAAGCAGGTAAGACAAAGAACTTCAGAGATCTACCTGTAACTTCCCTCCCTTAGTGCTGGGGACCTGCTTGCTTTATATGTGGGTTCTTGGGAATCCAAACTCAGGTCCTTCTTGATCAGGCAGGCTCTTTACCGACTGTATCACGTCTTCAGTAACAGAATAACTTTCTCATCTCCCAGTTTTGATTTCTTCACAATGTTTAGCAGTCCCTGAAATAATCTTGATTATTCAATTATTTTGTGCATACACTATAGTGCACCTACTACGTACCAGGCACTGTATGCATTCGCCGTCGGATTGGAGGCTCCATAAAGTAAGGACCATTAACTGTCCAGGTCACTCGTGTCTACACTGGATTCGATAGCACGGGGACCCGCACACAGTAGGTATACTTCTCTATTCCGCGCTCTTCCCTGTTAGCCCCTCCCCCTCTCCAGGAAGTGAGGGGGTTCAAGCCGACTGGCCTACCGCGATGCATTTTGGGAAAGCAGCAGCACCAGATCCAAGATGGCGGCCAGCAGGAGGCTGATGAAGGTAAAAGCCATTCTCTGGCACTGGCCAGGCGGGGGGCGGCGTCCCCGGGCCGGGACCCCTACGGCGGGTCGCGGTTCCTTGGGGCGACACCGTTCTTCATCCCTCGTTGCGTGGCCCCGCTGTGCCGCGTGCGGAGAGATCTAACGGGGCCGCCTAGGCCGCAGCCTGGGCGGGAGCGTAAGGCCGCGCCGGGAGCCGCCGCCGCCGGCCCCTCCGATCAGCTTGAGCAGTTCTCGTGCCCCCTCCTCCCGGAGCGAAGCCGGGCCCTCCGTCGCAGCGGCCGCGGTCCGGGTCGAGGACGCCGTTGATGTATGGGCCGGGCCTGGAGGCCCCAAGCTAGGCGCCCTCGGGGAAGAAAGCCGGAGCCCCGGCTGGGAGTCCGCGCCGCGGAGCCGCCCGGTCCTGGGCCGCGGTCGCCGTTCTCTGAGCCCCTTTCCGCCAGCCCACAGCTCCGGGACCGGGAGGCTGCGAGGCCTGAAACGGGAAAGGAAGGAGGAGGGCAGGCGGCCAAAGTTAGGTCAGTTAGTTGGTGGTCTTTTGAAATTGTGTTGGGTTCTCGCAAACTGTCGCCTTGTGACTGCAGAGTCACACAGCGGACAAGTTCCAACTCTAGGAAGGCGAGGGGTCGCCCCCCTGCGTAGCTAGGTTCTCTTTTCTATCCACCTCTTAGTCATCCTCATCTCCTTTCCCTGATGAAGTGGAAGGGTGGGGGTTGGCTTCTCTGGTTGGAATCTAAACCTGCCAAAGTTTACAAAAATAACTTGGTATACCCACTTTGTATCTTGAATGTATAGGAGTGTCACCTCACTAATTGGCTCCTTTGGTGAGGCATACAATACAGGTGCTCAATTGAGTTTTTCACTAGTAGATTTGCGGACATCCTCTAAAGATAACCCGCCAGTGTTTGAGTGCGACCTGGTGGTGCCGCGGAGGTGCTCTCGCCGGACCGGAAATACAAAAGGCTGGAGGAGCTGGCTCTTAGGAACAGATTTGTACTTGGTTGTACTTGGTTGATGGAGTCACTGGAAACAAAAGAAAGCCATTTGCTCATTGAAACCTAGAGAGAACATTTAACTAAAACTAGAGTGGAAGTGGGCACAAAACAATTGTGATCAAACTCCTTATCTGTTCTGCCAGTGACACTCCATCATTTACCTACAGGAAAGGAATGCTAATCACTTCCGTGTTCAAACCCCAAAAGTTGTCTTCCCTCTAGCCTTGTGGGTTTCAGTTTAGGAAGATTCATGAATGCATGACTGCATGCTGCCTCTTGTAATTTTGATGAAATGAATTTATCCACCATCTCTGGTTCCCTTCTATATACTTTTCCCTGTCTACCCTTCTTGGACTCCAGAGTTCTTTTCTCTAAAGCAAATATTTAGTCCTTTTCTTCTGGCTAAAATCCTCTCTGATTTGTCCTTTAAAAATTTTAAATTTCTCTCTCTCTCTCTCTCTCTCTCTCTCTCTCTCTCTCTCCCTCCCTCTCTCTCTCTGTGTGTGTGTGTGTGTGTGTGTGTGTGTGTGTGTGTAGGCACATTGTGTCAGCATTCATGTGGAGGTCAGGGTATAACTTGTCTGTTCTCATCTTCCACTATGGGTCCAGTGTGGCTGGAGCTCTGGTGGACAGGCTTACCTGTGAGCTATCTCACAGCCCAATCCTAACTTTTTTTTAAAAAAAGATTTATTTATTTATTTCAATTTCAAGTATGTGGGTATACTGTTGTTGACTTCAGAAGAGGGCATCGGATACCCATTACAACCATGTGGTGGTTGGGAATTGAACTCAGGACCTCTGGAAGAGCACTCTGTGCTCTTAACCACTGAGCCATCTCTCCAGCCCCCAACCGTAACTTCTTACTTGAAATGAAAGACATTTCTTAGAAAGCAGTCTCCAGGCCTCCTTGTGTTTACCACAGGCTGTGTTCCTACACTGACTGTATAGAAAGAGGAGGCAGAATAAACTACCCTGTGTACACCTCAGCCTAGGCCATCGTGCCTGGTCTGTATTGTGAATGGGTAGACATGGGAAAAAAAAATGAAAGCAGTCTCCCAGTCTCACCTCCAACTGGAGGTGAGTTTCTAGATGCTCTTGTACCTTATTATTGCAACAGCTACCGTTTTCCCAATTTTTATTGTGTGCTTCATCTTCCTGAACGGGATCAGTCTTCTCTTTGAGTTAGATACTGCTATTCCCATTCTGTAAAAAGGAGAATGCAGAGACTCTTTGCCTTGCCTCTGACTACCCCACAAAGGGGAAAATAATGTGTGGTTTAACGTGGCTCCATTTGAGTCTAAAGCAAAGCTTCATGATGCTCCTCACTCTGCAGTCTCTGTTCTTTGTTCTGTTTGCTCAGCCTGAGAAAAGTTACCTCTCTTCTCTCCTAGAAGATTCCCTTTCCTTCCAGAGAAGTCCTGAGGGTCAGCAGGCCTCTGACTGTGCGCTCTTCCTCACTCCCAGCACAGCTCTTTACATTTCTCTCTCTCTCTCTTTTTTTTTTTTTCTTTTCTTTTTTTTTTCCGGAGCTGGGCCTTGCGCTTGCTAGGCAAGCGCTCTACCACTGAGCTAAATCCCCAATCCCTACATTTCTCTTTGTGACAATCAGATTTTTTTTTTTTTTTTTTGAGACAGTTCTGGAACTCACCAAACAACATTGCCCTGGTTTGTTTTTTGTTTTTTTTTGTTTTTTGTTTTTTGTTTTTTTTGTTTTTTTGAGCTATGGTCTTGCTCTATATCCTAGGCTGACTTCAAATTCAAAGTGACTCTCCTGCCTCAGTCTCCTGACTGCTAGAATTACAGAAATGAATCACCAGGACCAGCTGACATAATTTCATCCTGGTATCCCCCTGGTCTAACCCCGTTGATCTAGTTTGGAATTCCCAGGCTGTCAGATATCTAGGAGGGGAATCACAATTTTAAAATTGTTTTATAAAATTTGAGCTCAGGAAAAAGTTTGGGCACATAAGAATTAAAGCTTATTTTACTTAAGTCCCCCCCCCCATTAGTCTATTGTCATCTTAATTTTTACTAATGAGGCAGTTTGAGTTTAGATAGATTGGCAGAGTTAATTTTAAATGACTTTTTTTTTATTGTATGTAGTTTGGTTTTTGTCTACATGTATGTCAGATCCCCTGGAATTGGAATTATAGACAATTGTGAGCCACCATGTGGTTCCTGGAAATTGAACCTGGGTCCTCTGGAAGAACAGTACTCTTAACCACTGAGCCATCTCTCCAGCCTAGATTGGAGAGTAGTAAGTAACTAAGGAGTAGTAGACCATAGTGAGGTGAGATGATGCACTGAGATGAGGTGAGATGAGATGAGGCTCCCTGGTTCCAAGTGTGAAAACCTATGGTCTATCCGATTGTCTCCACAGAAGAGTAGATACAGTTTTAAAGTTGTGGATCTAGATTCTTTCAGTTCAGGTAGGAAATTCTGTTTATGTATTGATGGTCATTGGCTTTGAGAGTTTTAAACTTGGTTAGTTCATTGCAAAGCAAAAATTAAACAAGCTGCCCATGGTAGTACACCACCTGTTATCCCAGCACTTGAGAGGTAGAGACAAAGATGAGGAATTCAAGGCTACATAAGGAGTTTGAGGCCAGTCTGGGCTCCCAGAAATCTTGTAACAAACAAAGGAATGAAAGCTACTGGTTGACCAACAGTATCCCAGGACTTCATAAAGGAATTTGCTGTGTGAAAAACTGAAAGTTGGCTTTGTGTTTGTTGTTTATTATTGTGGTTATTATCAAGTAGTTTTTGGCTTTTCTGAAACAGGGTTTTACTATGCAGTTCTTGCTGTCCTGAAACTCACTGTATAGACCAGGCTATCCTCAAATTCACAGATATCTACCTGCCTGCCTCTGCCTCCAAAACGCTGATAATAAAGGTATGCACCTGACTTGTATACCATGTGCTTCTCTGGTGCCAGTGGAAGCCAAAAGAGGGTAGATCCCAGGGACTGGAGTTGCAGGCAGTTGTTGTTGAACCACCATGTGGGTACAGGGTATTGAACCCAGTATTTGTACCCACCATGTGGGTCCAGGAAATTGAATCCTTGAAGAATAGTTAGTACTCTTTTTTTTTTTTTTTTTCCTTTTCTGGAGCTGGGGACCGAACCCAGGGCCTTGCGCTTGCTAGGCAAGCGCTCTACCACTGAGCTAAATCCCCAACCCCTAGTTAGTACTCTTAAACAACTAACGGTTTCTTTAGTCCTTTAGATATTTCTTTATAATGGTGGATTGTTAACAGTATAATACAAAGTAATAAAAACACAGTTTACATATTTTTATCTACACCTATATATAAATATAGTTGAGAAGTTTGAGTGCTACCCTCAAATGTCAAAAGAGGGTCTTCCTGGGTATGATAGCACTTGTCTTTAATCCTAGCACTATGGAGGCAGAGGCAGGTGAATCTCTGTTCTTCAAAGCCAGCCTGGTCTACAAACTACAAAGCAAGTTTCAGTTCATCCAGGACTATGTACAGACACTGTCTTTAAAAAAAAGAAAGAAAAGACAGAAAAAGACCTGGAACTGGAATTATCGTGAACAATCTTTGGGTCTTCTGCAAGAACAAATGTTAATTCTTGAACTATCTCTCCAGAGGGGAGTTTTGAGAACGTTTTAAATTTAAAAATGGAGCAAAAGAGATTTACAATGTTAGCAAAGCATTAAATACATTTTAATTTGCAAAGTAGCTAATTCAGGATTGAAGGCAACACCTAGATTGTTGCACGGTTATGTTTCTGTCAAGAATAGGGAAATAGCTACAAAGCCCAAAACAAAACTCTAGAAATTGATTGAGCTAATCTTTTGTTTGAAGCCTTACCACATCTCTCCCCTAGGGCCCTCCCATTGAGTAGCTTCCCACAGGGGCTCATCTCATTGAATTTTGTGGATATACCTGCAGGAAATGTAACATTTTGTTGGTTTTTTTGATATAATAGCGGAGCCAAGGAACTGAGATTTGTAGCCTTTTTAGAGTGCTCTTGAAGTAGTGTACTATCTGAACTCCACATTGGTGTACCTCCTTAGTCTGTAAGCATGTACAAGGACACAGGAGTTAATCAATAACAGTTCATTCCGTGAATTTATTATACTAAGCAGTAAGCTATTTTGCTCTTGGATACAGGATTATATCCTCCCAGCTTGGTAATTAACTATAGAGCAGTAACAGGTTTGCTAATTGTCTTAAGGAGTGAGTAGGGGAGAGCTAGGGGTGATGGTGTTTTGTAGCTGTTAAAGAGTGTGAGGCAGGAAGATCACTGGGAGTTGGGAGTTCCAGGCCAACTTCCAACCTAGTGTGTGTGAGAGACTCCAGTTCAACAAAAGAAGGATGAAGAGTGACGTAAGGGCTGCTGGCTGCTGGCTGGCTTCCTCCCTCCCTCCCTCCCTTCCTTCCTTCCTTCCTTCCTTCCTTCCTTCCTTCCTTCCTTTTCTCTCTTCATCCCCACCCCCCACCCTAAGACTGGATTACTCTGTGTGTCTCTGGCTGTCCTAGAACTCACTTTGTAGACCAGGCTGGCCTTGAACTCAGTGACCTTTCTGCTTCTGCCTTCCAAGCACTGGGATTAAAGATGTCCACCACCACCGCCCATCACTGCTCAACCTGTAGGAAGTTTTTTTTACATGATAAGCCATTATAAATGGCTTGAATCCATTTTGGGAATGGATTTTGGGATTTTTAAATTGAGAAAACTATTTGTTTTTTTATTTGTGGTGTGTTTGAAATGTAGAAATTAGAGAACAAGTTTTGGGAGTTGGTTCTCCCATTATGGGTTTGGGGATCAAACTTAGATCAGGCTTAATGGTAAACATCTCTTATTGAGCTATCTTATCAGGTACCTTTTTGGTGCTGGGGATTGAATATTAATGCTTATGAAACCATGTTACATTGAGTTATAACCCTTACTGAATTTGCATTTACAAATAATGTATTCCTTTTTGTGTGCATTAATGTTTTGCCTGTATGTATCTTTGTATGAGGATGTTACACATAGTTGTGAGCTGCCATGTGGGTGCTGGGAATTGAACTCAGGTCCTCTGGAAGAGCAGTCAGTGCCCTTAACTGATGAGCCTTCTCTCCAGCCCCCGTGTTTATGATTTTTATTCTAAGATTATGTATTCCAGTAAATTGAGACTAATTCAGCCATTCTTAGTGATATTGGTGTGCCTGTCTGTCCGTGTGCCTGTCTGTGTGTCTGAATACCCAGAATGCATGGTAGGTAAGTATTCTACCACTAAACTATATGTCCACTCCCACCCTCCCTTTTGGTTATTTTATTTATTAAATTTTTTTTGGGATAGGGCTACTCTGTGTAGTCCTGGCTATTCTGGAACTCATTTTGTAGACCAGGCTGTCCTTGAACTCATCCGTCCACCTGTCTCTTCCTCCTGAGTTGGGATTAAAAGTGTGTACCACCATACTGGGCATTTTTTTCAACTGCAGTCTGTGGAAGTTGGATGTTTCTCTTCTCACCAAGGGTTCTGGTTAGGCTTGAGCAGCATGCCCTTTTATCCTCTGAATTGTCTTTCTCTGGGTGTTTCACTGGACTCTGTGTGTGCACCGTCTGTGTAGTGCTCACAGAAGTCAGAAGAAAGCATCTGATCCCAGGAGAACTAGAGTCACAGGCAACTGCTAAGCCACCATGCGTTCTGGAAGTCAAACTCTGGTTCCCTACAGGAGCAGGTGCTGGGATTGCTAACTACCGAGCCATCTCTTTAGCTCCAACTCTGTATTTTTTTCATTGATGTCCCCCACACCTATTATTCCTGCCCCTGCAGCATCAGGGCCTTGTAACACTATCCCTGAGCTGTATCATTGACCTCTGCTTCCCTTTTTTGGTGTACAGGGAATCCAACCCAGGGCCTTAAGCATGCTAGGCAGGCACTTTCCCAGTAAGCCATACATTTTAGTATGATGTGTTTTTATTTTCTCTGTATCAGAGAATCTTTTTTTTTTTTTTTTTTGGTTCTTTTTTTTTTTTTTTTTTCGGAGCTGGGGACCGAACCCAGGGCCTTGCGCTTCCTAGGTAAGCACTCTACCACTGAGCTAAATCCCCAGCCCCTGTATCAGAGAATCTTAAGGGATATCTAATTTGGTTTTTGATAAATGGGTTATGAAAATGGTATATATCCAGCTTTCAGAAATTCCACTTGTCTACTGGGTACCCAGTTTCTTGTGAACTCAATGGTAGCATGCCCTGCAGGAAAAGACACCACAGCCCCCAACACTGAGGAGTAGGTGGCTTATGGCCAAGTCCTTTAATAATTGAATACAATTTTAGTAGTTGAAGAGACATCCTTGTGGAACTGCATATTTTTCTTCTAGCTAGTGTTTGGCCTGTTTAGAATATAGAAGCTGAATCCTTCTCCCAGAATGGTTATGCCCATAACTGTTCTCATAACTGTCATTGGAGAGATGGTTCAGTGGTTAAGAACACTGACTGCTCTTCCAGAGGTCCTGAGTTCAATTCCCAGCAACCACATGGTGGCTCACAAACATCTGTAATGAGATCCGATGTGTCCTCTTCTGTGTCTGAAGAGAGTGACAGTGTACTTAAATATATAAAATAAATAAGTAAATCTTTTTTGTTTAAAGGAGCCCCAGAAACTTTTATCAGCTTCCTAAGCAGACAGCCCACTTCTGATATTGTATTGTCCCCTCCTTAGATTTTTAGTTAGGCCAGCCCAGTAGGTACTTTCCAGCAGCACTGAGGAACTGGCTTGGTTTTACCCATTGGGCTGGTTGGATAGCTTAAGCGTGCCCGCCAAGAATGGAGGTGAGTCTTGGCGAAGTTTTCCTGCTAGCCTCTGGAAGAGATGTTACAGGTGATGCAGATGGACTTAATGGCAGGTAGCAGAGCTACCTCATAGCCTTTAAGTTTCAGTTGCAAGCCTAGAAGTGCTGGGAGGCGATGGGTGGGGGATTAAGAGAGAAACTGAGACTCTCCTTTATCTACTGGTGAGGGGTAGACTAAACCACTTATTGATCAAGAGCTTACCTTCTCTGTTTTTTTTTTTTTTTGTTTGTTTGTTTTTTGAGATTTTTTTTTGTTTTTTTTTTTTTTTGTTTTTTGTTTTTTGTTTTTGTTTTTTGTTGTTTTTTTTTTAGTTCTTTTTTTCGGAGCTGGGGACCGAACCCAGGGCCTTACGCTTCCTAGGTAAGCGCTCTACCACTGAGCTAAATCCCCAGCCCACCTTCTCTGTTTTGAGTCTTGTGCTTATCACATTTTAGCCAAATGGTCCTGAGTAAGTTAACTTCTGCTTTGGATTACTCCATCTATGTGTAGGTTCAATGAATTAAGATAAATTATTAGCAGAATATCTGTCATATACTAAGATATTAAAGATATCATTAATAAAAGTAAAACTACACTGGGCATTGTGGTGCAGTATGGACTCACTGTGTAGATCAGGCTGGCCTCAAATTACAGAAATTGCCTGCCTCTGCTTCTCAAGTGCTGGGGAACAAAAGTGTGTACTACCACATCTAGCTGTTTGTTTCTTAAAACTGAAAGAGTTCTCTGAACTAAAGTGTGTCACAGTTTCTCTTTTTTTAAAGATATATCTATTTCATGTATGCGGATACACTGTTGCTGGCTTCAGAAGAGGGCATGTGATACCCATTACAGATGGTTGTGAGCCACCATGTGGTTGCTGGGAATTGAGCTCAAGACCTCTGGAAGAGCAGTCAGTGCTCTTAACCACTGAGCCATCTCCCCAGCCCCTCAGTTTCTCTCTTATCCTGTGTATGAGTGTACCTTTTTTCTTTTGTGAATGTGTGTGTGTGTGAAGGTGAGAGAGAACCAGTGTTTTGCTTTGTCACTATACTCTTTCCCCTTGAGACAGGGTATCCCACTGAACCTGAAACTTGCTGTTTGGAGAGTTCTAGGCCAGCCCAGCTCAGACTACACAGTGGGACCCTGCCCCTCCCTCCAAAAAGTCTCCTCCCAAATAGTCTGTTTTTGAAAACAAAACAAAAAGGGGCTGGAGAATTGGCTCAGTGAGTAAGAGCTCTTGTTGCTCTTGCAGAGGACCCAGCACCAACAAGCACCCACGTTGGTTGGTGATTTACAATCATCAGTCATTCTAATCCCAGTGATTCCGAAATGTGGTGCCCAGAGGTACATTCAAGCAAACATAAAATATCATACAGTACATAAAATGCTATAACACATAAAGTCTTCTTAGTTTAACTTTTACTTTTTTAAATCTGTATGTTCAAATATTTTGCCTGCATGTATATATGTGCACCATGTGCATGTCTGGTACCAGAGGAAGTCGGAAGAGGGTGTCACATCTCCTGGAGCTGGAATTACTGATGGTTTTGAGCCACCATGTGGGTGCTGAAAACCGTGCCCTGGTCCTCTGCAAGAGCAGCAAGTTCTCTAGCTGGTTAGTCTTGGAGGTGGGTAGTAGTTTGGGTTTTTTTTTTTTTTTTTTTTTTTTTTTTGCTTCTTTTTTTTCAGAGCTGGGGACTGAACCCAGGGCCTTGCGCTTCCTAGGCAAGCGCTCTACCACTGAGCTAAATCCCCAACCCCTCATTTTTTTAAAAACAGTTTTGGGGGTAACCCCATGTGTGCCAGACAAGAGTCTGAGCTGCATGCTAGTTCTTGTGATAATTGTGGAAGTTCTCTGTCTGTGTTATTGCTGTCCTTCATTACTTTACCAGCAGTAGTTTTGGTAACTGCTTACCCAGCAGGCTCCCATTTACAAAAAGGGGATACCTTTGTCAAAGCCAGCACTTATTGGTAGGATCTGTCTATTTCTGCACGTGGACACTGCCTGGCTCTTGTCACTAGTGGGGGAAGAAAGTATAACTCAAGAGGCATCTGAGCTCTTTGTAAGGTGGTAACTGCTTGCTTTATTGACAGTAGTTCTTGTTAACCTGCCATCCCCCTCCTAGCACTCCACTACAGACCTACTCTTCCAGCTCTTACCATGTGTGACATAGGCAGTTCTGGTTTTCTTGCTCTTTGTCTCTAGGTCTGTTGTGGGCAGAGTTGAGATGGTGTCTTAGTCCTTGAGCTCTCAGTGTCTTAGTTGTTAGTTGGGTTGCTGGACTCTGGAGTCTGTACTGTAATATAGGTCAACAGAGCCAGGCACACCCTTGTTCAGATGAAGACAAACACATTCCAGGAGCTAGGCCTATGAGAAGCTGCCTGCCTGTGGATCTAGGGCCCTGACTGGGCTTGCCCAGGGGATGTGTAGGCTGCATTTTCCTTTAAGCATATGTTGTAACTGTCTTCAGTTATATTCTCTTAGATTGACCTAAGGCCTAGCAGTATGCTGTGATTAGAGTAGCAGGGACCTAAATTATGTGTTGAGTTTTGCTTTTAACTCATTTGTTTTGTTTCTTTGAGACTTTGTGCGTATCCTCATACCTACAAAGAAGATAATGAAATGGCCTCATAGAATTGTGATAATAGTTGTGTTATGCTAGTTGTAATAATAATTATGCATAAGCATACAGCTTAATCCATGGATGAATACATGTGGGCATGAGTCATTCTCTCCCATTTGCTGAGAATTAATTGAAACTAGATTTACATTAAAGCATTTTGAAGGATTATATTTAAATTTGCAGTATATGTAACCACATTAAAATTGTAATTTCATCGTCAAGCAGGTTCATTGTACAAGCTTGGAAAGTTCTTAATAGTAAAATTAGAAATTTTCATTTTATTAATATTTATTAATTAACTTATCTTGTTTATCCTGGAAGTCACTATTTGAACTAACTGGCCTCAAACCCAGCTGCCCACCTCTGATCAAAAGCACGCGCCACCACACCTCATTTTTGTTTCATTTTTAACAGTATTTTATTTTTATTTTAAATTGTGTGTTTGTGTTTTGGTGTGTGCATGTGCAGACAGTGCCTTCTGAGGTCAGAAGGGGGCAGCAGTGCCCGCTGGGACTAGGAACTCGGGTCCTCTGTTGAGCAGTGTGTGCTTTTAATTGTTGAGCCATCTTTCCTACCCACCTTTGTTCCATTGTTTTGAGGAAAGCCATCAGTATGTGCCCTTGGTTGGCCTGGACCTCACAGAAATTTGTCAGGGATGTGGCACCACTCCTGGCAAAATCGCTCATTTTGATAGTCACACAAAATCAGGGAGGGGATTTTTTATACTGTTAATGTCCTACCAGTTGTGTATGTGGTGTGTGAATTTTTCTTACATATACAATTCCATCTCTTAGGTTTTGTTTTAGCCAGATAAGAGGAGCTTAAAACAAAACAAAACACTGACTAGCAGTGGAAGGCTGGGACATTACCATCCTTTCTTTCTTTCTTTCTTTCTTTTTTTTCTTTTTTTCGGAGCTGGGGACCGAACCCAGGGCCTTACACTTGCTAGGCAAACACTCTACCACTGAGCCAAACCCCCAACCCACCATCCTTTATTTCTGTCTTGACTCAGGGTTTTCCTGTGTATCCCTGGCCAGCCTGGAACTTGCTCTGTAGACCATGCTGGCCTCCAATAGTCGAGATTCACTTATCTCTGCCTCCCCAGTTTTGGGATTAAAGCCATGAGTCACCACTACCTGACACCATTGTGTGTGTGTGTGTGTGTGTGTGTGTGTGTGTGTGTGTGTGTGTGTGTGTGTTTTTGAACTCAGGTTGTCAGGTTTGACTGCAAGCACCTTTACCTATTGAACCATCTCACCAACCTCTATTTGTGTGTTTGTTTATCTACCTGTTTATTTAGCCTTAAAATATTATTTTTAAATATGTACATGCACACGTGTGTGTGAAAATGCACATATGAGTGCAGGTGCTGGTGGGATTTAGAAAAGGCTGTGATGTCCTCTGGAGCTGGAGTTACATGCATTTGTGAGCTATTAGAAATGGTTGCTGGGGTGGCTCAAGACATGGCTCAGCGGTTAAAAGCACTGGCTGCTTTGCTCTCACTCTGGGTGTAAAGCTCTAATCACATCTTATGTGCTGCATATTGTCAACTGTGAGGAGTGTCACTGTGATTGGCCATCTCTACCCTGCCTGCCTTTTCCTTGCCATGTGTTTCTGATATTGTAATCTTGGATAATCCTCTGAATTGATGCCTTTGATAGAAAAATGTGGTTTTAATGAGATTTTAACAGGAACCATGCCTTATGTTTCAGTTCATTTCAGGAAGCTTTGTGTTAATTTCTATAAATACTCTCACTTTCCCTCTTATATTATAAACAGTAAAAAACTACATTATTGTATTTTAGATTTTGTTTTTAAAATGCATGTTGAGGAGTATGGCAGCAGGAAGGCAGACATGTTGCAGAAAAGTAGCTCAGAGCTCACATGCGATCCATGTTAAAACTACCCTTTTTTAAAAAAAGATTTATTTATTTTATGTATGAGTACACTGTAGCTGTCTTCAGACACACCAGAAGAGGGCATCGGATCCAATTACAGATGGTTGTGAGCTACCATGTGGTTGCTGGGAATTGAACTCAGGACCTCTGGAAGAGCAATCAGTGCTCTTAACCACTGAGCCATCTCTCCAGCCCCTGTATTTTAGATTTTAAGAAACAGGATGCAATTAAGGTAAAGAATGAAATTAGCACAAGTAGATAAAAGCTTCCTGTGAACACTAAGATTAGCAGCCAAATGAAAGCATCACTTGTAAGTGTGATACATAAAATTGATGTGGGAGCAGTTAAGAGTCCTTGCTGGCTTTGCAGAGATCCTGGGTTCGAGGCTGGAGAGATGATGGCTCAGCAGTTAAGGGCACTGGCTGCTCTTGCAGAGGACTCACATTTGATTTCCAGCACCCATGTGGTGGCTCACAATCATCTGTAGCTCTAGTCCCAGGGGATTTGGGTATGTACCACCATGCCTGGCTTAATTCTGGATGATTCTAAGAGGCTCTTGGTTACAAATGACTTTAAAAAATCTCAGGTTCTTTAGAGGTTTTTAGAACTACTCCTGCATGTGGATAATACTGGGGAGATTTTGAAGAGTGTCTGTTTGCTTTTTTCTGTCTCTGAGTCTCTGGCTCTCTCCCCTGTGTGGTCCACGCTAGCCTTGATCCTAATCCTCCTGCTTCTACCACCTGAGTGGTAGTAATGTGGATTTGTGCTACTTGGTAGCACAACAGTCGATTCTCCATAATAGATAAGATAAAATTTTCCTATCCCCACTAAACAAAAATAACAAAACTTGGGGGTTGGCGTCATTGTGCCAAAATACAGATGTATATATCTGAATTGGCTAGTTCTGTCTGAAAACAAAATACATCATGACTGGCCACACAAGGTAGTCTCCTATTTTCCCTAATCTTCTAAGGAATTGGGGATATTGATTCTCCAGCTCTCTTATTCTGCCACACTTTGTTGGCTTGTGTGTATTTTACAGGAGAGAGAGGCTGAAATTGAGAAATGGGTATTTCCCCTTAGGAAGTAGAATGAAGGGGCTGCCTTAGTGTTCTATTGCCGTGGTGAAACACACAAGGCAACTTAAAAAGGAAGCAAGGGCTAGTCTATTATCACTGTGGGGGAGTATGGCCTCAGGAAGGCAGACATGGTGCTGGAAAAGTAGCTCAGAGCTCACATGCGATCCACAAGCTGTAAGCAGAGAGAGAGAGAGAGACAGAGAGACAGAGAGACAGAGACAGACAGAGACAGACAGACAGAGAGAGAGACAGACAGAGACTGACTCGACTGACTGACTGACTGACTGACTGGGACTGGTGTGGGCTTTTGACCCCAGTGACACCTCCAACAAGACCACACATCCTTCAAGACTACACATCCTCTAAGGAGACCACACCTCCTAATCTTTTCCAAACAGAACCACCAATGGTTCTGTTAATCCCTATTAAGCATTCAAACACATGAGCCTATGGGGGCCATTCTTATTCAAACTATCACAGGCTATAATTTAGTGGTAGAGTGCTTGCTTTGCCTAGCCCATCTGAGGCCATGGTGTGTGTGTGTGTGTGTGTGTGTGTGTGTGTGTGTGTGTGTGTGTGTGTGTAACTTGTTATGTTGTCCCAGGCTTGCTAGGAATATAGTGTGCACCAATATACCTGATGAGGCCCTGGGTTTATCTTTAGCACTACCCAAAACAAAGTAAAACAAAAACCCCACAGAAACTGAAAAAATGTTTTTGGGCCTTCTTCCAAAGCTGTGAGCAGCCGGAATCAGAGGGACCACATCTGCTCTTTCCCGTGTACTTCTTGCCTTCCAGCAGAAGGGGTAGGCTGCTTCTGCTTTCTCTCAGCCCATCTCTTGGTTGTTAGAATTGCACCATCAGCTTTGAGCAGCTGACCCCAGGTTGCATTTGGCATTGAGCAGAACTGAAATATAAACCTTTTGGGGAAGTATGTTTTGTAGATTCATGTCACTCTTGGTTAGGTCTTTCAGACTTTATTCTCAAAGAGCTGGGCTTCTTTGTGCTTCATCTTTGTGCTTTCTTTTGTTTTTAAATTACATTTATTATAATTTGTATGTGCCTGTGTTTGCATTTGTATGTGCTCCTGCCACAGTGTGGAAGTGGAAGTTAGAGGACAGTTAGCAGGAGGCTCTTCTCTCTTTCCCACCTGTGTATCATGGGGAGTGATTTCAGGCTGCCTAATTTCAATGGCCAGCACCTTTAGTGTCTCAACTGTCTCACCGGCTTTTCTTTTTTTTTTTTTTCCTTTTTAAAGATTTATTCATTTATTATATATAAGTACACTGTAGCTGTCTTCAGATACACCAGAAGAGGGCATCAGATCTCTTTACAAATAGTTGTGAGCCACCATGTGGTTACTGGGATTTGAACTCAGGACCTCTGGAAGAGCAGTCAGTGCTCTTAACCGCTGAGCTATCTCTCCAGCCCCCTCACCGGCTTTTCTAAGTTGGCTCCTTTCCTTCATTCTTAGTAATAAAGCCTTTGGACTACCTGGATTTCTTTAAATTCTTTCCCAGTTCATTATTATCAAGACCAGTCTCAGTTTTAGGGGCACTGCCATCTCTCAGATCTCTAGATAGAATATCTGAATAAGCACTGTGGATTTTCAGTTTTCCCTAGTGAAGGCGGGGGCAGTTTTTGCCCTCAGAGCCATCTTGGGCAATGCAGGAATTTTTGGGTCCTGGTCATTCTAGTGCCAGTGGTTCCCAGTTAGGTCTAGGGAGGATGTTAATTTCAGTAGGGTATAGCCACAATATCTGCCATCTCTTTTATGTGCAGGACTCAGAATGCTAAGATGCATGATCCTGTTCTGGATCCTGCTGATGCCTTATTGAGAAATGCTCCTCTATTAGGGTAACCCAGCCTTCCCTGAAGGTGACAGTTCTCTCACTCCTTGTTTGTTTTTGTTTTTGAGGCAGGGTTTCTCTGTGTAGCCCTGGCTGTCCTGGAGCTCACTGTAGATCAGACTGCCCTTCAACTCACACAGATCTGCCTTCACTTCTGTCTTATCAGTTCTTTGTTGGCTAAAATTGTGCAAAAAGAAGTTGCCTTTGCTTCTTGGGGAACCTTCACCTGACAGCAAAGAGTTTGTTTGGTCACTCTACTTTGGACTTCGTGAGTCATCATTAGCTCAGCACTCGATGGTGATGCCCTTCCTTCTGTGTCAAAAGGCTTGGGTCTTTTATCTTTGTTCAGGTATCTACATGATATCTTGGCATGGAGAAATACCTTCCCAGCTCCTAGGTACATAGTCTCATAGGTTTTCCTTTTCCTGCAACAAGAGTATCATGTACTCCATGCTAGCTTTGAGACTCCCTGTGTATCCCAGGATGACTTTGAATTCACTTAAAAAAATTAATTTTATGTGTATGGGTGGATCTATGTGTATATATGTGTACCTAGAGGTCCAGGAGAAGATGTTGGTTGACCTGTGGTTGTAGTTAGAGGTAGTTGTGATTTACCCTGTGGGTGCAGGAATTGAACTCAGGGCTTTGTAGATGCTAGGCAAGCATTCTGTGAATTAAGCTTGTCTCAGAAAACACTATATGCTTATATGCCTTTTATTTACTTACTAGTTTTGTCGTGCTGGAATTGAATGCTGTAAGGTCTTGTGTGGCCAGTCAGCCACTTGCCCTAGTGGTAAGCTTCTACAACCCAGCCCGAAGTCCTTAACCAAGGTTGGGTGTTTTTGCCTATTAAAACTAAGTTCAGCTTTCCCCACCTTTGTAATTCTCACGAAGTTTGCCTTACATTTATTTATACGATACTGTTAATATAGAGCTCTGAAGCTACAAAGTGTGCTTTTGCACAGGCTATTTTAAATTTTCCCTTTCTTCTATAAACATACAATATTCTTTGTTGTTTCTTGTCGTGCCCCCCCCCCCCCCCAGCTGAGGACCGAACCCAGGGCCTTGAGCTTGCTAGGCAAGCGCTCTACCACTGAGCTAAATCCCCAACCCCTGTTGTTTCTTTCTTAATTATGTTGTTGTTGTTGAGATGGGGTTTCTGTCTGTGTAGCCCTGGCTGTCCTGGAACTCACTCTGTACAGCAGGCTGCCCTTAAACTTAGGGATCTGCCTGCTTCTGCCTCCCCAGTGCTGGGATTAAAGGCATTCACCACCACGCCTGGCTGTCTTATTTATTTATTTATTTATTTATTTATTTATTTATTTATTTATTTATTTATTTATTTATTATGTATACATCATACAGCTTTCTGTCTGCAGGCCAGAAGAGGGCATCAGATCTCAATACAGATGGTTGTGAGCCACCATGTGGTTGCTGGGAATTGAACTCAGGACCTCTGGAAGAACAGACAGTGCTCTTAACCTCTGAGCCATCTCTCCAGCCCCCTGGCTGTCTTTTTTGGTTGCCCTGATTTCAAAGCTCTATTTGGAGTATTTTCTTTGAAGAATAGTGGTTAATGGAGTGAAACCTTCCCCTTCTTGAATGTGTCCATATTTCATAGTACCCAGACAACTGATGAGTTCTGACTATCAGCTGGAAGACAGGATGGCAGTTGGCAGGTTATTCACTCAGCTCCACCCCCCACCCCCACCCCCACCCCCCCCAGAGCTGGGGACCGAACCCAGGGCCTTGAGCTTGCTAGGCAAGTGCTCTACCACTGAGCTAAATCCCCAACCCCAGCTTTTTTTTTTTTTTTTTAAGATTTATTTATTATATATAAGTACACTGTAGCTGTCTTCAGACACACCAGAAGAGGGCATCAGATCTCATTACAGATGGTTATGAGCCACCATGTGATTCCAGGACCTCTGGAAGAGCTCTTAACCACTGAGCCATCTCTCCAGCCTTCACTCAGCTTTCTTTCTTTCTTTCTTTTTTTTTTTTTTTTTTTTTTTTTTTTGGTTCTTTTTTTTTGGAGCTGGGGACCGAACCCAGGGCCTTGCGCTTCCTAGGCAAGCGCTCTACCACTGAGCTAAATCCCCAACCCCGCTCACTCAGCTTTCTTAACACTGTCACAGCTTCTTGTCCCCTGGTAGATCAGGGGCCTGCAGGATTTCTAGGCCTTTCTTAGAAGTGGACTAGCTAAGCTTAACAATACCCTTTCCTTTCTCATGTCACTTACTGAAGTTCCCATGTTAAAGCTATCCAGGTAGTGGTCCATGCACCTTTAATACAAGGACCAAGGTAGAGACAGGCACATCTCTTGAGTTTGAGGCCAATGTGCTGGACAAAAAGAGTTCCAGGACAGCCAAGGCTACATAATGAGACCCTGCCTCTAAAAACAAAACAAAATAAAATTATAACAACAAAAAGCTCTGTTCACACTTGCTGAACTAGAATTTCCAGAGTTGGTCCAGGTTGCTTATGGTAGGTACCTAAGGCTGATGGGCAGGCAGCACTCTGTGAGACACCCATATCATATATTTCTTTAATGCATCCTCCCCCTCAGTTCATTCTGAGGTAGGCCTCAGGAAAATTACTCCTTCATGCTTTGTTAGCCCTACTGTGCCTTACAAACTTTATGGGACAGAGAGGATGTAGCCTGGTGAGACAGGGCTAATGTTTATGTTGTAGGTGAGATGGCATCTGGAGTGCATGGGAGGCCATCATCCGATTTGGTTTGAGGCCTGATTGAGGTAGTGGTGGGGAGTGGCAAGCCAGGAACCTGAAGGCCATGGAGGATGTGACCATGTATGTGCGGGCATGAGTCATGGTACGTCTGGGTATCTTGGGTTTAGATGCCTTCTGTATGTTCATTGGTGTTGGGGAAGTAGCGGTAAACGTGGGGCTGATACACAGGGGGAAACCAAGTGATAGACAATGTAAAGACATCTTACATGGGATTCTGAAACAGTCCGAGTCATGGTGGTCCTAGTTTCTCAGAGAAGGGACATTTACTTTGTCCCTCCTAGTTTCAGATTTTGTTATGATGTAGTTTCCAGCTTCTTGACTGTTGATAACTGAAGAAACTGAGGCTCAGAGCTGCTTTCTTGTTTCCATCCTCTTCCCAGGCTGGTCGGTTGTGCTCTTTGCCTGTGCCCATCCTGGGATGGAGTTCTGAAATTTCAATTTAGAGTATTGGGTAGGAAAGGTCTCCATTTGCCTTTCTTTGCCCTCTACACCCAGGATTTTTTTTTTTAAGATTTATTTATTTTATGTATGTGAGTACACTGTAGCTGTCTTCATATACACCAGAAGAGGGCATCAGATCCCATTACAGATGGTTGTGAGCCACCATGTGGTTGCTGGGCATTGAACTCAGGACCTCTGGAAGAGCAGTCAGAGCTCTTAACCACTGAGCCATCTCTCCAGCCCCAGCTTATTCATTTTTATATCCTCAATTTCCCACACATAGCTAGTGCTGGAAATAGTTAGCTCTGTAGGCTCTTGTTGCATGTTTACCCCTGTGTAGTTGCTGGGGGATAGCTACTTTTTTTGTTTATTTTCAATAATTCTCCCTCCGCCCCTTGGTAAAAGTCTCACCCTGAAGCCGTAACTGGTCTTAAACCCACAGCAGTCCATCTGTGTTATTCTCCCAAGTATTGGGACTGTAAGTGTGAGCTACCTCACCTGGCTCTGCTGAGCACATTAAACAGGCAGTGCGACCAGCCCAAAGAGGAGGTGCTACATCTGTAGAAGCATGGTTCCCCTCATTGTGTTAAGTGGGTTGCTTGAGATTGGGACTTGGCTTGGTCTGGGGCAAGGGTCTTAGAGGCAATGACACTGCAAATGGCTCTTTGCTTCCTTACCTGATGTGGTGTATTCTGGTCCTCATGCCAATGTTGTCATTGGTGATATTTTCACCCGGTTTAATTTAAGGGAGTCAGGAGGGATCTGAATATGTGATGCTTTCCCTGATTTGACACCCCTTTATGCTTTGTTAATCAACAGGAGCTTGAAGAGATCCGCAAATGTGGAATGAAAAACTTCCGTAACATCCAGGTTGATGAAGCTAATTTATTGACTTGGCAAGGGCTTATTGTTCCTGTGAGTATTGAACACTTCCACTTCTTTCTTATTAGATTATTCTTGCAGGTGGTGCGCTGCTACCGCTGGCCATGTCTCTGTGTTCTCAGTAAGTTCCTAGTCGGGGCAGACTAGATGGGCAGACGTGGGCAGTGGCTACAGGGTGACAAGCAGGGTAGAGTATGGCCTTGTGCTCTTGAGTAAAATCCTGGCTTTACATTGGTGTTTTAAATTGTAGATGCCCCAAACCTTCCAGATCTGTAGTTATTTACAAAGGAAAAGGAGAATGCATCTGCCAGTTTCCCTCGCTTTTCAATGACTTGCCCTGTTAGTAAGGTTAAGACTCCTGTTGTCTGCTTTGGTAGAGAGCTGGCTTCCCATATAGACAGACCTTGGTGGGCTTTCTCCATGGATTTTCATCTGTGACTAACCTGTAGACACCTCTGCTTTACTCATGCCACACTCCAGTATGTGCCTTGGTTTGTCCAGAAGTGTTTCTCCACCCCAGTAGCCCTATATCCTTCAGGGACCCCTTCCAATAGGCTCAGCTTCCTCCTCAGAAGACTGCTTTCTGTGTAGTCTGTCACTCTTGATTTTGTGTCTGTCCCTCCATCTTCTCTGATCCGCTTCTCCTTCTGGAGACGTCAGCATACACTCCTGTTTCTCCTGTTCTCGTGAAGCACTTCACACCAAACACACGGTCCCTCTCAGTGGTCACATATCGGACACTTGCTTGCCTTCTGAGACTTTGACCCTTTGCTGGGGTCCCAGTTCTTAAGCCTGTAATCAGTTTCGACACTTGCTGGCTTGCTATTAATTTCTCCTCACTCTTTTTCCTCCTGTTTTATCTCTGGGTTTTGCTTGCTATATGTGAAAGATTTCCATCTGTCTCCCTCTCCCCGCCTTTTCTCTAGAGGTGAACTATTTGTCTAATGTACAGTCTCACTTGGACATTGGAGACTTGCAGTCACCTTAGCCTACAACGTTGGCCTACACTGATAAGCTCTCCTACTTTGTTTCTTTCCTCCTTTGTCCATCTTAGCCTCAGGTTCTTTCCCTACATCTGACACGCCTTTCGCTGGTACTTAGGACTGTTTTCTCTTTGAGAGACTGCACTCTTCATCAAGGAAGGATGCAGCGTACACTGCAGATGTTTATCTGGTTATAACATTAGACAGCAAACACTGGCTTAGATCACTTTAAATCTGAGAGCTTCTAGTCTAGATGTAGAAATAAGTCCTCTGCGTTTTGTTTGTTTTGTTTGCTTGCTTTTGTTTTTGCTTGAAGGTGGTTGGGCTTAGCACACAGGGAGGGTGGCTGGGAAACTGTTAGCTACTACGGGCTATCCTGTGTCAATAGCTCTAGCCTGTATGACCTGTCAGAGTAGTAGGATAGCCAGAGCCATCTGATCCATCTCTCTGTCCCTTTTCTAATTGAGACTTTATTACTAAAATGTCAATGGCTGGTCCATGGTTCTTGGGGAAATGAGAGGAATGAATGAACTGGTTTTAAGTGGTAAGGCTGTGGTAGTGTCATTGTGTCAGGTCACTGTCAGCAAATTGCCTCCAGCTCACACCAAGGTCTCTGGGTTCATGCTGGTCGACATAGTGGTCAGAAGGCTCATCATAGTACAGATTGGTTAGTCAAATCCCAGTGTGCTTTAAGGATCTGGAAGTATCTAGGTGCCAAAGATTTGCCTTCATTTGAAGCAGCTGCACTCTGGGGGGGCAACTGTGACAGGGGCTGCTCAGATCTTTTCATTGCCCCATTTTTCTGCTATGATCACTGTCTAGTGTATTTCTTCTTTCCCCAGGATAGTTACTGTATGTGATTCTTCCCCTGGGCTTAGTTCTTTTGCATCACAGGGAATAGGCCAGCACGGGGATCTTGTATTTAAGGTCTACCCACTTAGAGTGAAAGTAGACTTAGCCTATAAAATCATGGCACTTCAGTCTATGTTCTCTCCTACCCTTCCATTTTGTAGGAAGATACTGATCCTTAGTCCTTAAGCCTGACCGAGGCATTCAGGGGTGAGGTGGCTGAGTGACACTCTTACAGACAACAGATGGTGCATCAGAACCTGCAGCTCAGGTTCACTTACCTGTCGTGGCACTGGGGACTTAACTAGAACTTTGTGGATGTAAATGCTCTATCGCTAAGTTCATTCTCCTATCTCTTTAATATTTTTATTTTACATGAGTGTTTTACCTACATGTATGTCTGTGCTCACTGTTCATGCCTACTGTCCTCAAAGGCCAGAAGCAGGCATTGGATTGCCTCAGAACGTAGTTAACTGCTGAGAACCAAACCTAGATCTTCTGTACGAATAAGTGCTCTTAACTTTTGAGTCATCTCTCCAGCCCCACCATTACATTAATTTTAGTTAATTATTTTTGAGACAGTGTCTCTATATAGTCCTGGCTGCCCTGGAATTATAGACCAGACTGACCTCTCAACTTCACAGAGATCCAGCTGCTTCTCCCTCCCCAGTACTGGGATTAAAAGCATGTTCTGTGGTGCCCAGTTCCACCATAACTGAGCTTCACACACACACACACCCCCTTGTGGTCTCTTTCATTGTAACCCAACCTGGCTGAAGATGACCTTAAACTCCTGATCCTCCTGTTTGGATCTTTCAAATGCTGGGCAGGTGGTAGGTACCACTTTTGGCTCCTCTTTAAATTTTTGTGGCAGGGTTTCCACTTTGTAGCTGAAACTGGCTTTGAATTCAAAGCAGTTCTCCAACTTCAACCTCTTGGTTAGAATGACAGGTAAAAGGCACCATTCAAGTTTATTAAAATGCTTAAATTTTTTTTTATTTATTTATTTACTTACTTACTTTTTTGGATAGGGTTTCTCTGTATAGTCCTGGCTGTCCTGGAACTTACTCTGTAGACCAGGCTGACCTCAAACTCACAGAGAGCCACCTGCCTCTGCCTCTGATGCTGGATTAAAGAAGGATTTAAGAAGAGGGAGGTTGTGGTGGTGGGGAAGTCATGGTGGCATGTGTCTTAATCTCAGCACTTAGGAGGCAGAGACAGGCAGTAATTTTAGGTCATCCAGGTCTACATAGTGAGTCCCTAAGACAGCTGTAGATACATAGTAACAACTTGTCTTAAACAAACAAGACATCCAAAGCAATAGCAACAATTAAAATATAATCAATTGAATGTATGTGAGTCAGCTAGTTAGCCTCCAGCTAGCTAGCCTCCTCCCTCCCTCCCTCCTTCCCTTCCTTCCCTCTTTCCTTACTCCAGCAGGGTCTTAGTGTCCCAGGCTGATCTTGAGCTTGCTATGTAATTGAGTATGGTCTTGAATTCCTGTTTTTTTCTGCTTTCACCACTTGAGGGCAGGACTATGTGGTACTGAAGATCAAGCCCAGAGCATCAAACATGCTAGGCAAGAATTCTGCCGAAGAGTTACATCTCTTTACTCCATGAGGATTTGTCTCTGGGCTTCCCATTGTTTAAAAGCTGTTTTACGTATGGTGTGCTCTGTGGTGAGCTGGGTTCAGAGGGCAGCTTTCCATTGTCCTCACCTTCCACCTTGTTCCATAAAGGAAGGGTCTTTTTGTTCTGCTTTGCCTTAGGGGCTAAATACAGCAGAGCCTCTGGTGTCTGTTTCATCCTCACTTTCTATCTCTGTAGGAAGGGTAGCATTGCAGACTCCATTGAATGGCATCTGGCTTCCTTGTGGGTTGTGGAGATTTGAACCCAGGTCTTCACACACTTAGCACTTTTACCTTTTGAGCTGTCTCCTTTGTCCAGGGTTCTTATGTCACTTATGAGAAATACTAGTTTCATTCTTTTTTTTGACACAGGGTCTTCTGGGTACTCCAGGCTGACCTAAAATGTACCATGCGTTGCCCAGACTAGCCTCTTGTCTCAGCCTTCCAAATGCTAAGATTTCAGATGTGAGCCACCACAATCAGTTTATAGTGAGTTTTAAAAATGAGAAAATGGTACTCCTCCAACTCTCTTCCAACTGTCTCTTTCTTTCTCTCTTTCTCTCTCTTTCTTTCTTTCTTTCTTTCTTTCTTTCTTTCTTTCTTTCTTTCTTTCTTTCTTTCTTTCTTTCTTTTTTCGGAGCTGGGGACCGAACCCAGGGCCTTGCGCTTGCTAGGCAAGCGCTCTACCACTGAGCTAAATCCCCAACCCCTCCAACTGTCTTTTACAGTTAGACTTATTTACCACTTGATTTGGGCAAAGGTCCCTAGGAATGTTTTTCACTTTGGTAAACAAAGCACTGTTGAGATTTTGATATGGATTGTGTTTAATCCCTTTGGCATCTTATAGTATGCTTGTCCCATTTATTTATTTGTTTGTTTGTTTGTTTGTTTGTTAATTATGTATACAGAGTTCTGCCTGCATTTATGCCTACAGGCCAGAAGAGGGCACCAGATCTCTTTTTATTTGGTTGTGAGCCACCATGTGGTTGCTGGGACTTGAACTCAGGACCTCTGGAAGAGCAGCCAGTGCTCTTAACTGCTGAGCCATCTCTCCAGCTCCATTTGTTTGTTTCCAAGACAAGGTTTCTCTGTGTAACCTTAACTGTCCTGGAACTCACTCTGAGGACTAGGCTGGCCTTGAACTCAGAGATCTACCTGTTTCTGCCTCCTGAGTGCTGGGACTAAAGGTGTGTGCCATCATTACCTGGGCGTTTTGTTTTGTTTTGTTGTGACTAGGTCTCTGTATCATCCTGCCTGTCCTGGAGCTTGCTCATAACTTCTCAGAGTTCCTTTTTGATCGTTCGCTGCTAACTTATTCTTACTCTGCTTTGCCTTTTCTCTCACTGACGTGCCTGTCGCTGGTTTGTGTGGCATGTGCATTTGTGGCATCACTCTTGATGAATGGTTCTCAGTTGTTCAGCTCAGTTTATTCTCCTGCCTCTCCCTTTTCAGGAGCTCACTCACTGGACCAGCCTCTTTCCCTCCCTTTCTTTCTCCTTTTTTCTCTTTCATTTCTTTTTTTCCCTCTTTTTCCTTCCCTTGTTGTGGTGTTCTGGTCTCAACCCAGGGTCTTAATATGCTAGTTCCTACCACTGAGCTCTAGGCCATCTGGTTCTCATAGTCATTTCTCCTTGAATTTCTGTGTGGCCAGAAAAGTTACTTAGTATGCTTTTGATCCTCATAAATGTATTCAGTCTTTTCTAGAGAATGACGTGTGTGTGCTGTCTCCTGCTCCTTGTAGGTGTTGTACGAGCTTATTAGTGTTGTTCAAGTTCTTTTCTTTTTCTTTGTCCGCTTTGTTGTTGCTTTGTCTCATAGTCCATTTGACCTCCTGTGTCCATCTCCTGTGTTAGGACCATAAGGATGTCATCTCCAGTGTTTTTACGAGTAGGGAGTTGAAGGCTCCGAGCTTCTTGGTTTTGCAGGACAGGGTTTCTCGGTGTGGTCCTGGCTGTCCTGGAATCCTCTCTGTAGATGAGGCTGGCCTCAAACTCACAGATCAGATTGGCCTGCGTCAGCTTTCCCAAGTAGAGGGATTAAAGGCGTTCACACCATTGCCCAGCTCATTTCAGAACTAATTTTTGAGTTTATATATCTTTTTTAATTTTGCCAATTTTTATTGACAAATTTTGCGTTTGGGGGCTTTGTTGTTTTTTATTGTTTTCCCTTTTTTGTCTTTATTCATGTGTATATGTGAGGTATGTTTTATTGCATTTTAGTTACTCTATGGGTCATGTGTATATGTCATTTTGTACTTAGGGAGGTTAGGGGAGTTGGATTTTCCTATTGTGTTTTCTTCTCTATGTCTATATCTCATGTCTTAAATGAGAATATAGGTTTTTCTGGTAGTAAAGGGTGTTCTTTGGTAAATATGGAGGCTGAATCTTGGACAATAGAAGGAATGTGTGCCCTTTCAGCTTGTCTGGGCAGTGTCTGTCCTGTCCTGTGTATCAAGCCCTAGGCTTGACATTTAATTTAATTAGCAACACTATATGGTCTCAGTTTGTCCTTTGCGCTTTTGTGGGATCATGGAGAAAGTCTTCAGACTAAGAAAGTGATGTTCTGCTATGAACATCCTGAAGATCAGTGGTTCGTATGAGCATTGTCCCATTTAAAAGCTTTTTTCCATTTGTAACAAAATCTAAAAACTTGCTGATAGTATTAGGACATTTGAAGATCCAGGACAGATGCTACTTTTGTTTTCGACAGGGTCTTTCTTTTACCTAGTTGAGATACACGGTCTTAGAGCATTCTATGTCAGGGAGCTAGAGACGTGTCCTGATTTCATTTCTAGGGCCAGTGATAGATTCAGAGAAGGAAAGACCAGAGGTAGAATGGAGTCTGGGAATTCTTGAAGGGGTGTGTGCAGAAAGAATAGGAGCTGGGTATGGTGGTTCATGGTTTTAATCTCAGCCAGAGGGAGACAGCTCTGAGTTAGAAGCCAGCTGGCTATAGCAGGACCCACCCCCACCTCCCAAGAAAGGGTAGGAAGATCCTAGATTAATTTGGTGCCAGATGATGAAAAGCTTCCTCTTGGATTTAACTGCAGTAAATTGGCTTTGTGGCTTGGAGATTGGTGCCAAGAAAGGAAGAAATCTGAGATGTTCCACCCTTTCCCAAACTTACAGGGTAGCCTGCCATTTTATTTGATGCTCATCCCGAATAAGCCCTTAGACAAATACAGGTTATAGAAGCAGTTGAAACCCTGATGCATTTGCTTGATTGCTTTTGATTCAAGGTTCCACAGAAGACACAAAACTGGATACTTGCAAGTACTGTAGGTTACATTAAAGGAGAGAGAACCTGAATGGTTGAGGGATTTCAGCTGGTCATTCAGCTATTGTCTTACTGTCAGACGTGCAGATGCGGATAATGACATTTGCCTGTGAGACTTGTTCTAGAACAGGTGTGTTAAGATAGGACAAAAAAGGGGCTGGAGAAATGGCTCAGTGGTTAAGAGCACCGACTGCTCTTCCAGAGGTCCTGAGTTCAAGTCCCAGCAACCACATGGTGGCTCACAACCATCTGTAATGAGATCTGATGCCCTCCTCTGGTGTGTCTGAAGACAGCTACAGTGTACTTACATATAATAAATGAATAAAATCTTTATAAAAAAAAAAAAAGATAGGACAAAAAAAAAGACATCAGAATTTTAGTGAAGTTATATAGAAATGTTGTTGTTAGTTTGGGTCTTTTGGGGAGGGGGATGTTGGTGTTTTGCCTGCCTGGATAGCTGTATGAGGGTATTGGATCCCTTAGAACTAGAGTTACAAATCGTTGTGAGCTGTCATGTGGGTGCTGGGAATCTTAGCCCAGGTACTGTGGAAGAACAACCAGTGTTCTTAACCACTGAGCCATCTCTCCAGCCTAAAATGTTTTTATTATAGCTATGCTGTTTATAAATAAATATTCATAAAATAAGGCATGTGTGTGTTTCTGTTGTTAAAGGGTTTTATGTTTTGTATTGTGGGTTGTTCTGATGCTGTTTGTATTCTGTTGTTAATTTTGTTTCCTCAAAAGAAGTCAGGTGATCTCCTGTGAACCTTCTCCCCTTTTACTTGGTCAGTAAAGGATAGAGCCTGTGATTGGGGAGTGGAGGGGGAAGGTGGGACTGGAAGTTTGAGAGTGGGGGCAGGTAGAGGGGAACAGGATGAGAGGAAAGGAGAGAGAACTGAAGAGAAGGAAGCCATGATGCACCAGAACCATGTGGCCAGGAGAGACCACAAACAACAAGGGGTCCTATGGCTGGGAAATAAGTTAGTAGAGCAGTGTTAGATCTAGACTTATAGCTTACAATTATAACTAAATTGTATGTTTTTTATATGGGTGCCAGCTGTTGAATTAAATATTTAATAAGTCCTGGTGGCGCTTAGGGTGGTCTTGAATTCTCTGTTCCTCTTCCTCAGCTTAAGCATGCATACTGTCTGTGGTAGTTAAAATGTAATTGGCCTCCATATTCCCATAGGGAGTAGCACTATTAGGAGGTGTGACCTTGTTGGAGGAAGTGTGGCATTTTGGAGGTGGGCTTTTAGGTCTTATACATGCTCAAGCCATGCCCAGTGGGTCAGTCTCCTGCTGCTGCATTCCGATCAAGATGTAGAACTCTGAGCTCCTTCTCCAGTACCACATTTGCCTGTAGTTTGCCATGTTTCCTATTCTTTTCTTTTTCTATTTTTCTCCCGAGAGGGCATCATCACTGTGTAGCCTTGGTAGTCCTGGAGCTCATTCTATAGATAGACCAGGCCAGGGTTTAACTCAGAGTCTGCTACTTCCTTCCAGGTTCTGTGATTAAAGATGTGCACCACTGTGCCCAGCGGACCAAGGCAGTGCTTACAAAGGACAGCATTTCAGTGGGGCTGGCTTACAGGTTCAGAGTTCAGTCCATTGCTGTCATGACAGGCAGCAGGCAACATAGCAGGCAGACATTATGGTGCTAGAGAAACAGAGAGTTTGACATGTGGATCTGGGTCCATAGTCAGCACAAAGAGAGCTGACACTGGACTGAGCTCCACGGAGTCTGATACCTCCTAGCCTCGGTGGGTACTCATGCACATAACAGATACACAGACACATATACCTCCTCCTAGCCTTGGTGGGTACTCATGCACATAACAGATACACAGACACATATACCTCCTCCTAGCCTCAGTGGGTACTCATGCACATAACAGATACACAGACACATATATTTAAAGTTGAAAAAAGTTAACAAATGTGTGTATACACGTGAAACATCAGAGGAGTAAATTTCTAAAAATTGTCTAAAAGACTTTTCTTCTTGGTGTCCCAGCTTTTCAGTTGCCTTCTCACAGGACAAGTTTAGCTCTAGAAAGTCAGGTTTTACTTTTGACTCTTTAAACCTATAATAGTTAATCTTCTTTGTGAACTTGACTGGATTTTGAGTTACCTGAAGGGTGTGTGTGGGGACAGACAGACAGACAGACAAAGAGAGAGCGAATGCACTCATGCACACACACATTTCCAGTGAGGACTAAGTTGGAATGACTGAGGCTGAATCCGATGATGGTGTTGTGAACTAGGTGGAGTGGGGAGAAAGCTGAGGCCAGTATTCTCCCCATATCTGCTTCCTCTCTGCTGTCATGTGAGTTATTCTGCTGTTTCTATCCTGTATAATAAAAGTTGTGTCTCTCATTTTGTTGCAGGGATGGGAATTGTAACTACTCCAGCGCTTTACCCAGCAGACAGTTTTAATTTTATGCACTTTCACAAAAAAATAACTTGGTCAAGCTGGACATGGTTGCAACTTTTTTGACTTGATAATAGGGCAGTGTAGGCTCTGGTTTCTGTCCCCTAGTGTGTCACTTGCACATACCAGAGCCATTTCTTTGCCTACAGAAGTGTCTCAGTTAGGATTTTATTACAGTGAAAAGACATCATGACCACAGCAACTCTCATAAAGAACAACATTTAATTAGGGCTACGGTTTTAGAGGTTCAGTTCATCATGGCGGCAAGCAAGCTAGCACACAGCCAGACACAGTGCTTGAGAAGGAGCTGAGAGTTCTATGACTGGATCAGCAGGCAGCAGGAAGAGAGGGAGAGGGGAGAGAGTAGAGGAGAGAGGAAGGGAAACTGGGCCTGGCTAGAGTATTTGAATTTTTTTTTTTTTTTTTTTTTTTCAGAGCTGGGGACCGAACCCAGGGCCTTGCACTTGCCAGGCAAGCACTCTACCACTGAGCTAAATCCCCAACACCCTGGCTAGAGTATTTGAAGTCCCTCTCCTTCCCCCTCATGCTCTTCCTCCACATAGGCCCACATAGGCCACATCTAATCCATATGGCTACACCTCCTAATAGTGCCACTCCCTGGTGACCAAGCTTTCAAATCTATGAGCTTATGGGGCCATTTCTATTCAAACCACAGCAGCAAGAAAAGAAGCTCGTGGCAGTTAGGTGAGCTCATCTATGAGCACGGGGTGAGGATAACCTTTATTCTTGGAGCAAGAGTCTTCTTTCCTTACGTCTGGCACAGGGAACTTCATGCCTTTAGTTTTTCATTGTCAGAACCTTTGCTAACAGGAACATGTGTCCCTCTCAACTTCCCAGCTTCTAGCATAGAGCATAAGGAGCATGAACAGAGGGTTGATCAGCCCCAGATGCTGAGTGAAGACATTTAGCAGCTCTTACCAGCAAATAGTCTATAGGAAGGAGCAGACTGTTTTCACATGGCTAAAGCAGCATAAACAGTTGTTCTTGGTCAGCTGTGCCCTCACTTCATCTCTACCTCACCATCTTCACTCTCCCCTACACACCAGAAACCGTGCAGGAAAGAAAGAGGTCGCTGTCCTGAGTGGAGCAGTTCAGAGTGCAGACAGGACTAGGAACTGTTCCTTAAAGAAGGAACTGAAGGATTGGTAAAACGTGGCTTAGCGGGTAAAAGGCTCCTGGAACCAAGCCTACATTGTGATGGAAGGAGAAAACGCATTTCTGACCTCCACGTGCACAGACACACAGGTGATAAACAGGCAGACAGGCATAATTTATAAAAGGTGGAATGGAGAAAGTTTGCTGGGATGAATTTTGAGAGAGAGCAAGAGAGCGAGCACTGTCATTTCTAACGGTGCAGGGCTTGCCTTCTATACATGGGCATACCTGACCTTCCTGTGAGTATCCCGGCTCTGACTAGTTGATATCTCGCTACATTCCCAACCAGCCTGCCTGGTACCTTGATTTAGGGTACAACTTAAAGTCTTTTTTTTTTTAAGGTAGGTTTATTTATTTATTTATTTATTTATTTATTTTTAAAGATTTATTTATTTAATGTATGTGAGTACACTGTAGCTGTCTTCAGACACACCAGAAGAGGGCATCAGATCCCATTACAGATGGTTGTGAGCCACCACCATGTGGTTGCTGGGAATTGAACTCAGGACCTCTGGAAGAGCAGTCAGCACTCTTTTTTTTTTTTTTAATATTTTATTTATTTTATTATATATGAGTACACTGTAGCTGTCTTCAGACACAGCAGAAGAGGGCATCAGATCTCATTACAGATGGTTGTGAGCCACCATGTGGTTGCTGAGATTTGAACTCAGAATCTCGGGAAGAGCAGTCGGTGCTCTTAACCACTGAGCCATCTCTCCAGCCCCCCCCCCTTTTTAAAGATTTATTTATTATTATGTTTATATGAGTACACTGTAGCTGTTCTTCAGATACACTGGAAGAGGGCAACAGATCCCATTACAGATGGTTGTCAGCCACCATGTGGTTGCTGGGAATTGAACTCAGGACCTCTGGAAGAACCGTCAGTGCTCTTAACCGCTGAGCCATATCTCCAGCCCTTATTTATTTATTATATAAGTACACTGTAGCTGTCTTCAAACACACCAGAAGAGGGAATCGGGTCCCATTACAGATGGTTGTGAGCCACCATGTGGTTGCTGGGAATTGAACTCCGGACCTCTGGAAAAGCAGTCAGTGCTCTTAACCACTGAGCCATCTCTCCAGCCCCAACTTGCAGTCTTAGCAGCTTCTTGGTCAACTAACTGCCTGTTCCCATCATCCTTCCAGCATGTCCTGTGCTATTCCCTCCAACCTGATACCCTAGTCTTTAGCCCTCTGCTAAAAGGCCTTTCCCTTCTTTTGCTCAGCTTACTCCTATCTTCCTGAGGACATCATTGAGTGCCTCCTGTTCTTGGTTGGGGTTAGAGTATAGGAATCTGGAGACTGGATGCATATCAGTCTCGACTGCCAATGGGTGCATCTGTTTGTTGGAGAGTTTCTATTTAGACCCAGGGTGTATGGAGGTAGGATGAAGTATAGGGCCTCCCATTGTCCTCCTGGAGCATCTTAAAAAACCAGGAAGCTCAGATAAAAGAACAGTACAGGGGCTGGGGATTTAGCTCAGTGGTTAAGCGATTACCTAGGAAGCGCAAGGCCCTGGGTTCAGTCCCCAGCTCCGAAAAAAAGAACAGTACAATGTTGGGGAACTCTTCAGTTCTGAAGATAGGTAGGGTGGAAGTCCCAAAGAGTTTATTTTTGGGAACCCTGGGGAATGGTACTTGCTCATGTCAACCAACCAGTGTCCAACCCATCTCCTTTAGGCTCTACCGTTGTCTTAGTTAGGGTTGTACTGCTGTGAAAAGTCACCATGACCAAGGCAAGTCTTATAAAGGACAACATATATTTGGGGCTGGCTTACAGGCTCAGAGGTTCAGTCCATTATCATCAAGGTAGGAGGATGGTGGCATCCAGGCAAGCATGCTGCAGGAGGAGCTCAGAGTTCTGCAGCTTTATCTGAAGAAAGCTGCCTGGCTTCCAGGCAGTTAGGATGGGGGTCTTATAGCCCACGCCCACAGTGGCACACCTACTCCAACAGGACCACACATTCTAATAGTGCCACTCCCTGGGCCGAGCATATACAAATTATCACAAATCATTGAGCAGAGTACTGGTTTCAAAACCTACCATGACTTAATATGTTCTGTACTGGGCGATTTACTCTGGTAGCTCTATTTATAGCTTCATTTAAAAAAAAAAGACAGAATACTTCTAAAAGTAAAACTTGTCTGGTGAAGAACTCTTGGAATTTTGTAGTAAGGAAATGGAACCATTGGGAATAGCAGAACACACTGGAAAAGAGGGAGGCAGAGTTAATGATGTTAGATAGAACTTTGCACCAAAGTTTGCCTTGAGGAAGTGAGGGTAAGTATCTGAGTATTCTCTCTTCACCATTGACACAATTTCCCTAAAAATAAGGTAAACACACAAAGCATTAGCACCACCTATGAATATTACAAGAATATTACAAATCCTTTTATAGTTTCTCCTCTAGTCTGCCCAGCAGTATGGAGTTTTGACTGTGGCCTTCAAGGTAGTTCAGTGAGTTAACTGTACTTACTGTCTAGCCTGATGGACTGAGTTCAGTCCCTGCTTTGTGGAGGCGTGAGGTGAAGTAGGGGTTGCCACTGCACTCCTGGATGTCTGATGAACCAGAGAGAACCAGATATGAAGAAAACAGTGCAGGTGGAGGGATTCCTTAGTTCTGGAGGGGAATAGGGAGGAGGAAAGGCCAAAGAGTTCATTTTTGGGGACTCTGAGACTGTCACAGGGTAGGAGGAGAGAATTGATTTGGACAAGTTCTCTGCAGACAGACATGCTGGCACACACACACTTTAAAAAATTATCTCTGGGAGGAAAAGGAGATAAAACCAAATGCAAAATCGGAATAACAACAGAGTCTTCTCTCACAAATGCAGATGTACAGGCAAAACCTGGTGATGTGTACCTGTAGTTCCAGGCACTTGAAAGACTGGGGCTGAAAGACTACTTCAACCCAGTATTTTAGGGGTGTCCTGGGCCCGGGCCTTCTCTTTTAAAAAGAGACAGGGTAAGGTAGTGGTGAGAGCAACTAAGACTAGACATGGTGGTGTGTACCTATAATTGCAGGGCTCAGGAAAAAGAGGAATATTGCAAGTTCAAAGCTAGCTTCAACTACACAGAAGTCCTGGTGAGATGTTTTCAGTGGGTAAGAGCACCCCCTACATGTGCTCTACTCCACATGTGCATGCACGTGTGCCCACACATAAACACCCACACAATGTTTTACAAAAAAACTAAAGAGAAATATACCAATGACAAATGATACCTTGAAACAATAGTGAGGGGCTGCTCCACATCTCTTAGTATGGTCACAGTAAAACATATCAGCAGCTTTAAATGCCGTCAAGACTGAAGCAACTGTCATTGCCAGAGCTGTGCAAATGGAACTGTGGAAGACAGTTGAAATACCCTTTACAGAGGCTGGGTTACCGCACACATCAGCAGTTCACAACCATCTACAGCTCTAGCTCAAGGTACCTGACAGCCTCTCTAGCTGACCACACATAATATATATACACACTCACACAGTAAATCTTTAAAGACGAGCCTTCCACAATCTCTTGTTCAGACTGGTGGCACTATGGGGGAACTGTGGAACTCTTAGGAGGTGGGGCCTGGCTGGTGGAAGTAAGTCACTAGGATATGCTTTGTGGGTTTTAACCTGGGCCTCCCTCTGCTCTCTGTTTCTTTATGTACATTAATGAGAACTATGTGCCAAAATAAGTCTTTTTAAGTTGTTTCAGGATTTAGTCCCAGTGAAGAAGAAAATACAGATAATATTATATAAAACCAAATATACTCTTGTCACACGACCTGCAATGGTGCTCTTTGCTCTGTTTATCTGGACAGAAACTCACACAGAGATGTCTGTAAAGGGCTATTCATGATTGCCAAGATGTCCAGACAAATATAATTTTTTTAAAGATTTATTTATTATATATAAGTACACTGTAGCTGTCTTCAGACACACCAGAAGAGGGCATCAGATCGTATCACAGATGGTTGTGAGCCACCATGTGGTTGCTGGGATTTGAACTCAGGACCTCTGGAAGAGCAATCAGTGCTCTTAACCACTGAGTCATCTCTCCAGCCCCACAAATCTCATTTCTTACTAAATAATGAGCTAATTGCATATTATGGAAGAAGCACTCAGAAAGCTACTATCTATATTTATTTAGACTACTGTAAAAAAAAAAAAATGCTGTCAAAGGTGTGGTGTATAAGCAACAAGTATTTCTCCTAGTACCAGAGAGAAGCTGAGAAGTATTAGTTCACGTCATTGGCAGATGTGGTGTCTGATGGTTCTCAGGTTTTGGTGAGTGAGGGATGCAAATCCTGGTGTGGTGTTGCTGAGTAGGTGTTGTATGTGCTGGTTGATGCTTGGAACTGAACCTGGGCTCTCGGGTGGGCTCTGCCACTAGCTACACTTTTAGCTCTGATGATTTAGTGGTTGTTTTAAATTTTTATTATTAGTATATGGGTGAGAAAAGGAGAAAATAGGGAGCATATTTGCTACAGCACACAGGATTCTGTGGAGTCAGTTTTCTCTTTCTGCCATATGGTTCTGAGGCTGCAGATGCTTCTAATGGGTGAACTTGGTGAGGACATACACATTCAGATCATAGCAGCTCTACAATATCTGATTCAAGTTCTAAGGTATAACTATGTAAAACCCGTGAAATGTATAGCTTCCAGTGATAAGCCTACTATGAACTATGGCCTCCAAGTGATAAAGAAATGCAGCGTATGGTCATTTCTGCTTTACTAAAATCTCTCTAAAAAAGATAAAAATAGTCTACCTGTCTCATCTGCTGCCATGACGAGAAACTGAGCATTGCAGTTTATATAGAAGAAAAAATGTACTGGGGCTTGTAAGTTGTAGAGGGTAAGTCTATGACCATTACAAGAGCAAGGAGGCAGGCAGGCAGGCAGGCAGGCAGGCAGGCAGGGAGAAAGGGAGAAAGGGAGAAAGGGAGAAAGGGAGAAAGGGCGAAAGGGCAGGTGGACCGGTGGGCATGCGTTGGAGCAGCAGAGAGAGCAAGAGATAACTAGGAACGGCATAGGCTTTTGGAGGCTGCAAGCCCTTCCGCAATGACACACCTTCTCCAACAAGGCCCGACTTCCTAATCATTCCCCGGCAAGTAGTTCCACCAACTTCATACCAAGCATTCAAACATGAGCTATTAGGGGCCATTGTCATTCAAACTATCATTACTAACAAAATCACAAGGCTGTGATAATACTATTATGACATTGATTTCAGACCTTTTCACAGTTTACTGAGCATCTTGGCTGGGAATCCTGGTTAGTTGTAGAGGGAATCCTGTTAGTTTTTGGTAGAGGGCTTTAGTTGATGTATCATTGGTAGTAATTAATGAACAATTAGAGCAGCCCTGGCTTTGGCATAGCCATGTAAACTATGGTCTGTTCATTTGTTCCCCTCCATTTCTTTTAGGACAACCCTCCATATGATAAGGGAGCCTTCAGAATTGAGATCAACTTCCCAGCAGAGTATCCCTTCAAGCCACCCAAGATCACATTTAAAACAAAGATCTACCACCCTAACATCGACGAGAAGGGGCAGGTCTGTCTGCCCGTAATTAGTGCGGAAAACTGGAAGCCGGCCACCAAGACTGACCAAGGTGAGGCACGTACTGTCTCCTCCCTGCCTTAGATAGAGCTTTTTGCTGGAAGCACTGCTGTGAGGTGAGGGCTTGAAGGTTCTCTTAATGCCCGCTCAGAGAGGTTGAGAGAACTGCTACTGTAACAGCTCTGGTGGCACAGAAGTGATGCAGAGACCTCAGCAGTCTTGGGGCTGCCTCATCTCAGCTGACTGCAGAAGCCCCACCCTGGAGGTGGGAAGAGGTGTGGCCGTGCCTGATTGGGAGATGAGGTCGCTGCTCACTGTGTGGTATCAGTGCCTGCAGGCAGGCAGCCCAGCAGAAAGGCAGCCCAGGCCAGCAGAAGGATAGAAGCCAAGGACTGCAGCTCCAGCAAAGGTCTGGGGTCAAGAGGACCAGTGAGGTGTGGGCAGTGTTTGGTAAAGTTAAACTGTTCTCAGAATAGGAGCTGGAGAGATGGTTGAGCAGTTCCCAGGACCCACACTGAGGGGCTCATAGCCATTCGTGACTCCAGTCAAGTCCTAGGGGATTTGATACTACTTCTGCCTGTGTGCATTCTAACATGAAGACACATACCTACACACACACATACACATACATGCAACAGCCTAGGCATAATAGAGTAAGCAACATGAAAAAGTTGCTCCCATGACCCAGCAGGCCACGGGAATGAGATCCCCAAAAATGAAAGCATGGATTCACACATTTTAAAAATTTCATCCCTATGTGTACGTGTGCCCACACACGAGTACATTGAAGGTCTCAGGACAATTTGAGGGAGTCAGTTCTTTTCTTCCCCCACATGAATGCCAAGGATCAAACTTAGGTTGTGAAGCTTGGAGGCAAGGACCCCTCCTCTGTCAGGAAACTCCTGCGTTATGTTCATTGCAGTTCTGTCCATACTAGGCACAAGGGAGAAGAAACTCAAATTAATGGCTATACATAACGTGGTACCTAGTGTCCTTTCTGTCTCTGTGACAGAGACACCATGACACACAAGCAGCTTGAGGAGGAAAGGGTTCATTTCAGCTACAGGCTACAGCCCATCCTGAAGGGAAGTCAGGTGTGGTGGCACACACCTTTAAACCCAGCACCCTAGAGGCAGAAGCAGGTGGATCTCTGAGTTGAGGACAGCCAGGACTATACTAGAGAAACCATCTCAAAAAGTAAAAAGAAGTAAAGTAGAGACAGGGAATAATGGCTGGCTCCTTGTGGCTTGCTCAGTGTGCTGCCTTTCTTACACCCCCCAGCAGCACCATCTGTGTGCCCAGTGTGACAGCACCCGCAATGAGCTGGGCCTCCCACGGCAGCTGTTTAGTCCGGGAATGCTCTGCAGACCAGAATGCCTACAGGCCCTACAGGCCAGCCTAGTAGAGGCATTTTTCTCAGCAGAAGGTCCCTCTTCCTAGATGATCCTCGACAACCGTGGTGATTTCATAGTGACCAAAATGCCATAAAAAATAATGAAGTATGGATTCATGGTAGAAGATATGCACACTTGAAAAATAGGATGCTAAATGAAATAATTACTCTCATAAAAACACATAGTAATATGATTCTGTATACAGAATCTTTAGCCCAAGTTGGCCTTGAACCATGGACTATTGTCTTAGGGGATTTTTTTTTCCTTAAAGATTTATTATCTATAAGTACACTGTGGCTGTCTTCAGACACACCAGAAGAGGGCATCAGATCCCACTACAGATGGTTATGAGCCACCATGTGGTTGCTGGGAATTGAACTCAGGACCTCTGGAAGAGCAGTCAGTGCTCTTAACCACTGAGCCATCTCTCCAGCCCTCGTTGTAAGTTTTTAAGTCATGTAATGTCAGTGGTGATGTCAGCACATCTACTTACACCTTATGAATTTTGTGTGCGTGTCCCCCCACCCCCCATAATTAGAAGTGCCCTGAGTAAAGTGTATCATACCAGGGTAGGAGCCTCCCACCGCTAACTGCCTGGGGAGGTGACCCTCTGTATAGACAAGGATAAAAGTGAGTAGGCCTACTGTCTGCAGAGCATTGTACTGTCCAGAAGATGGTCTGTGCTAGTCTTCATTTCAGTTTTGAATGAATGGATTCATTAAGTATATAGCAAGCCAAACTAAAAAATAAAGAGTGCTAGTGTGCTAGCACACACCTTTAGTCCCAGAACTTGGGGGCAGAGGCAGGGGGATCTTTGTAATTTCAAGGGTAGCCAGATTTACTTAGTTAAGTTCCAGACCAGCCATGCTATATAGTGAGACTCTGTCAGATAGAAACTGACAGGGGAAGTTGACATATCAGCTGGAGTTCCTAGTTAGGCTTTCTCTTGATGACCGAGCTTCCAACTTTCCACCTCTTTCCCACTTCAGGCAGTTTTATATGGTGAGATAAACTTAATGTTGGGGATGGCTGCCTTCTAGCTGTCTTCAAGGCAGTTGGTTTACTCTTAGGCTTTTTTGTTCTCTACTTGCTGTCACTGAGTTGAGGGCATAGTACACACATCCTCAGATAAGGGACCTTGGAGGACACTGATGGAATCATTCATGGTTCTGAAATTGAAGGGACAGGCAACCCCTCTTCCAGAGCCAGCTTCTCAGTAAGTCAAAGCAGCATAGGACAATCTACCAGTAGAATACACATCCCACCCAGGTTCAGGCCCAGGCTTTTCTGAGCCTGGGGATCCACTGTTTGTTAGTTGTCGTCTGTCTCTCCTGACTACAGCAGAGATGGCTTGGTTTCTGGTGGTCAGAATTTTGAATAAACAAAGGCCACTTTGTCTTTAAATCACATTTGTGGGCATGAGACAGCTCACTTGGTACAGAGCTGGCTTCCTGACTACAAGTGAGAAAAGGGGAGCAAACTGGGTTCGGGTCAGTGTAGAGGTTGCAGTTTCTCTCCTAAGATTAGCAGCATCTTGCCTGCCTGTGCTGTTTGAGTCCGTTTTAACCCCCGATGCCTTATCTTTCTCTTCGCAGTAATCCAGTCCCTCATAGCACTGGTGAACGACCCTCAGCCTGAGCACCCACTCCGGGCTGACCTAGCTGAAGAATACTCTAAGGACCGTAAAAAATTCTGTAAGAATGCTGAAGAGTTTACAAAGAAATATGGGGAAAAGCGACCTGTGGACTAAAATCTGCCACGAGTGATTCCAGCAAGTTTGAGCAGAGACCCCGAGCAGTGCATTCAGACACCCCGCAAAGCAGGACTCTGTGGAAATTGACACGTGCCACCAACTGGCGTCCGCTTGTGGCAGTTACTAACTTTCTACAGTTTTCTTAATCAAAAGTGGTCTAGGTAACCTGTAAAGAAGGATTAAAAAATTCAGATGTTCTAGTTCTGCTTGCTTTGTTTTAAAAATCACTGCTTTAGTCTACTTCAAAAGAATGGCATTTCTTTTCTTGCCCAGATTTACTCAAAGTTGCAGTTAGCCCAGGTTTAAAGATAAAGGTTGTGGTTTCCTCTCCCTTCCCCGCTTCTCCCTTTTCGATTTCCACTTCCACAGACCAAGGCCCCAGCTCCCCACAGGGGCGGCGGCAGCATTGGCAACTTTGTCCTGTGCCACACTGCCCGTGGATAATGAATAGCTCAAGTCCCCATACCAGCTTATTGACATCTTTAAAAACTATAGAACAGTATCAGTGCCCTGCCCCACGGGACATCCGTGCAAAGGGAAGCCGTTGGTTTTTGTTTGTTTGTTTGTTTTTTTACATAAAATCTTAGCAAAGGGTTTCCACAGTAGTAATAGACTCAACAGACAGACCCCATGGTCCACATCAGTGGTCAGACTGTGCTGGGTCTTTGTGGGGAACCCTGTTATATCAGGTTTGTGGTGACCTTGAAGGGAGGTCTGCCATTGGAGAATACAGTGCACTTGTGTGATGAATTTCTCTCCAGAAAGGCTGACAGTCAGCAATCCTTCCTACAGCTGTGGTAGAAGACCTGGTCATCACATACAAAGCAAAACCAGAATATTCTTTTGAAATTTCAAGCTTCTCTACTACCAAGCTCTGATAGGATGTGCTAAGGTGTTCCCACTCCTCAGCACAGCAGGCACCACGGCCTTCCCTCCTTGGGGTTTACTCTTGGTGGGATCAGCCATGGTTGGTGGCTTCTGCCTCTTCCTCAGAGCAGCTCCTGGGGCAGCCCAGGAACAGGATGGCTTTTCCCCCTCCCCTCTGGACCCAAAGCCTTTCCAGTCAAGCTCCACTTGAAGCTCAATAATATCCTTTCAATGTGTTTTATATTGTTTTGATTGCCTTTTTTTGTAGAAATAAAATTTGAGCTTAGAATTTATCATCAAATGAACTGTCAAGATTTGAATGTTAATGTCTTTTCAAGGGAAGTGGGACTGTCCTTGAAGCAGTAGTGACACCCTGAGGAAGCTGATGGCCTGTCCGTGCCTATGCTCACCACCTCACTTCTGCTACTAGGGTTTGAGATCCTGTGGAGACGATTGCCTCAAGAAACCTTGCTTTCTGCTTTGACCTTAGTTCTATAACTTTGGGGCTACCTAGGCTCACAGACTTGGAAAACAGCTCTTGAGTTTTGCCTATAAAGAAGTGAGACATGTCCTCTCAGGCAGTGTAACTTTAGTTTTCCAAGTGTTTGGCTCCTGTGGTGCATAAATGAACTATGCTTTAGTTCTAGGTATGCATGGGGCAGGTTTCTGGAGATTTCCATATGCCCAGGATGGTCAGAGCCCTGGGCCTGTGTTTCTATGTCTGTCTCTTCATTGGCAGAAAAGTGACAATGGATTTTATTTCACTCACATTCAGATTTGTAATAAAATGCCAAACTCTGTCAGAATTGTCCAAACCAACCACCATTTTGTTGATGTTGCTTTTCTGAATCTAAAGATAGTCCAGCTATCTCATTGCTTAGCTCTACCTGCCTGTTACCCTCACTGTTCTCTGCTCATATGGGAGTACTCTTATGCCAGCAGCCCCTCTCAGGGACTCTCAGCCCCACTGTTGACAACCATGGCCTGCCCTGGAAGCAGAGGCCTGGCTTGGAGTCAGTGGTGTCCCTCTGGGCTTGCATGCCTTGTCCTTTCCAACCCTGCCCTGGAGCAGGCTTTGACCAAGCTGGCAGGGAGACCTGTGGAACAGCCAGCCACCCACCCCTGACCCAAGTTGGCTAAGGAATTCACACCCCCCTGGTTCCTTGAAGTGCCCTGGTCTCACCCTGCTCTTTCCACAGTGGCAGAGAAGGCTTTCTAAGATGCTGTGACCCTACTCTGTCCTTAATAAAGATGTTCTCAGACACTAGATTGGGTGTATGGGTTTCTTTGGGGATGGACATTGCTGGGGGGCCTTTTTGGAGACTACAGAGTAGTGACTGAGCCTCTAATGTTTCCTCCACTTCTCAGCCTCCTAAGAGGCATGCAGGTAGTTCTCTCTGCCAGGTAGAAGTAGATGGGGGAGTCAACACTGGGAAAAAAATGTCAGAGACCCCATGGATATCAAGGAGACTGACACATGTCACTTCTATCCTTGTAGCCCCAAGAAATATGAACTTCATTTAGCAAAGTTGAGAAGAACAAGTCAAGGAGAGAGGTTTGATCAAAGTCTCAGAACTCAAGACTATCTTAGGCCATTTCCTTGAACCAGTCCTATCTGAAGACTCACTGGGATTCCCAGATAGCTACTGCTAAGATAGCTACAGCAGTAACCTCAGTTGGCCACAGCACTAACCAGGCCTATGACATGGAGTTGTCTGCAGATCTTGTAGGAATATCTTCCTGGCACATTATTTTTCCTTTCCTTCCAGACATTCCTGGGGCACTGCTGGCTTTGAACTCCCAATCATGTTCCTTCCTTAGCCCACTTCACTATCCCTCCTCATCGTTTCCCTTAAAGTATGTAGTTCATAAGTCCCATACTCCCTGTATCCTTACCTTTTACTCCCCAAGGCTCATGGTTTCCTCATTGCTGAATAAGCAGCTTATAAGGCACTCAGCTTTTATTTGATATGTCATTCTTTAGCCCTACGAGGTGTCCCCACACATGCTGTGCAGTCTAGTCAAGGGACTTTTCCTGCCCTGCCCATGTCCACTGTGAAAAACAGCACTATTCCCAGATAGTGAAGCTGAGGAGAGACTGACTGCGCAGCATGGTGCCCAGCTCACAATATGCCTGGTAAATAGCATTTCCTGGATGATAGCAGTCCTGGGAAACCAGACAGTACAGACCACATACCCAGTGCTATGCCCAAGGTCCAAGGAAGGAAGCTTCCAGAGTACCTTCCTTTTCCTCCAGTGTGGCCTAGATCACACTGATTTTCCATTTGTAAGCTGGCCAGTATCCCAGCATAGCAGAACTCAGCAAAGCCTTCTGAGCACTCCACTGTCGGTCACACTCCAAGGAGCAGTCTCTAGAAACAGATGAGGAAGTGAATAGACAAGAGGATTCAAATTCAAAACTTGGTCACAGACATCAGTGTTGAACCTGCCCAAGCCAAGGTTCGGGAAGACCTTATAAAAGGCTGAGGGCAAGAGAGGAGCAGCAAGACCCATCCCTTCAGAAAGTCACAATGTCTTATCAGGCCACAGGAGAGCTTCCTTTCCTCCCAATATCCTCCCCAATTGCAGGATGGATGTAGGTCATGTTAAATTCAAGGCCCTGCTTACAACTCCCACTTCTAAGTCTGTAGTGGGAGTCCGGCATGTGTAAGGGCTGGAGGTGTAGATCAGTTGATAGGAAGCCTTGGGCTTACTCCTAAAACCACGTTACCTGGGAGTGATGGTGCACACCTGCACTCCCAGCACTGGGAAGCGGAGGCAGTGTCATCATTGGCAATGTGGTAAGTATGGAAGACAGCCCAGCCGCTTTGCCTACCATGCACGTGGGGAACTATAGGCTCAGTCCCCACTACCAAGAAGGATCGTGTGGTGTTCCAAATGTCTTTCCATCCTCCGAAATGGTGTGAGGCCATGTGTTTCCCTTCTACTCCCTACTGTCCTCAGAGCATCCATACATCATCAGACATAGCTAGAATCCTAGTTTCTCATTCCAGCAGCAGATTACTTTCCTAGAAAATGTAAACACTCCTCCTCTAAGCTAGCAGACCCTCTTTCCATCTGTCCCCTGAAATGGCTTACCTATAGTAGAATTACCTTTTTCTTTTCCCCTCAAAAAAGACACCTAAACCACTTATACAGTATGTGTATAATGTCTGTGTGGGTTTGTGGCAGCCAGAGTGAGGACAACTTTTAGAAGGTGGTTCCTACCTTCCAGCAGAGTCCCAGGGATCAAACTCAAGTATTTTTACCAACTGAGACCATCTTGCTGCCCCTTCTCCAGATAACCTCTTTTTAAGTCAAAATTAAGGTTATCATGTGCCTCCCCAGAACACCCTAATGAATCTTCTGTTCCCCTTCCTTAAGAAAGAAAAGAATGTAGGCATGACTAGGGCACAGTGCTGTGTGCTTGCAGTCTCAATTAGTCAGTCGTGCTGGAGGATCCCTTGAGCCTAAGATTCACAGGCCAGTCTGAGCAATGTGCTAAGACACCATCTCAAAAACAAACACATGTACCATGGTATGCACGTTACTCCCCCAACACAAACAAGTACGTGTAATTTTTTGTTTTTAACAAAAGAATTTCAAACATGCAAGCAAGTGCAGAATTGGAATGTGAAGATGTTTTTGCATATCTTGGTCTAGGCCTTTAAGGAGTTCTCTCTGTGCCCACTCGTATTTCTCTGAAGGATACCTAGACACTTTATAAACCAGCCAAATCTGAAAGACGTTATTTTATTAACACACCAACCTCTTCCCACTGCTCTTAAACAAGTGGTTACAAATGTCACATGAACGGGCACCAAATAAATGCTCAGCTGGCCTTACGTCCTGATGTCAGACTGGGCCTGCCTGCAGCCAGGCAAGGCTGCCCAAGGTCGGCCTTCTACTCAGCCTAAAGGACCTGGGAACAGGGTTAGTCAGGCTTTTAGCCCTGGCCTTCATAGTGATTAGGCAGTTTGTAGCTGGCCTTCGGTGTCAGAGACGGGAAGGCTCCAAGAAAGGTTCCAGAGTTGCCTCACAAGGGAACCCCTTCCCCTGGCCTTTTGGAATCCAGGTCGTCTATGGCGCAGAGCTGCACACCATTTTGGGCCAGCCAAGCCCTCAAAGTGGGTGCTGTGAGAACGTGCAGCTCATGCAGCCTCTCCCAAGAACAAGAGAATGCATCTGGGCCCTCACCGCAGCCCCCTGCTGGAGGCACACTGGGGTATCCGGGGTGTGCCATCAGCTCGGCAGTCAGGGCGTGGCCAGCAGGGATATCTTCTAGGGCTCGCGCCAGTGATCCCAAGACTCGGTGAGCAGACATATGCCGGCCACAAGTGCTCAGGCCCACAAAGGCATCGGTCCACCTGCGAGTGCCAGGATATCAGAGGTGTTGCCTGAGGACTGGTCAGGCTAGGGAGAGGGTGAAGTAGGACAGAAGGTCAACTCCTAACTTTTTTGGGGGGAGGGGAAGGGGTTTGAGGAAAACAAACCAAAACTGGGACCTATGGGGACACGGCAAGGTTGGATGGAGTTGGGAAGGCTAGTGCTCACCGCAGGCCGTGGCGAGAGAAGGGACCGATGGCGGCCCGGGCATCGCGCTCCACAGTGCAGGCGAAGGCGCGCGCTGGCGCTTCGAGCCACGCGCAGCTGCCCACGCCACGTTCTGCCGGCAGCCGTGTGAAGCGGACCCCGTACTCCTGCAAAGCCTCGGCGAACACCTGACACACGCCTGCTTGGAGAGGTGGGCGCAGAGGGGAGTCTCCATCGACCTTCCACCAACCACCACCACCACCCTAAACCTGGGCGCATCAAGCCACGTACCTGGGAGCACGTGCACGTGCTGGTGACCGTCCACGTGCGTGGGGGACTTGCCCAACAACTCCCGGAAGCGGCTGAGTTGAGCTTCTAGCTCCTCCCGCACCTGAAGAGAGGGGCACAGACACCTTGAGCTTCGCGAAGCCGCCACAAAGCCAGGAGCTCCGTCTGGTGCTACGATGCGACTGCTCCAGCCTTTGAACTAGAGAGTATACCCGGCGCCCGCTTTTGACCCAACGACTTCCATGATACCCTCTGGGCTGAGATTTGAAGATCAAGATGAGTATCCCCCTGCGGCCACGCCTCCGCACCTGGGGCAAAGCAACGTCTCCAGCCGCTAAGGCCTCTCGAAATCCCATCTTGCCAAGAAAGAAGCCTTCCGGACTGAGGAGCGACGAGGCGTTGTGGCGGGCCGGGCCCACCGGACGGCCCTCAGACAGGTTGGCGTGGAGACCCGTGGGAATGCTGTGCCTACGGGCGGAGCGCGAGAGCGAGCACCGGCTGCCACCGAGCCGAAGCCCCTAAACCCGCCGGGTCCTGTAGGGGACCACCCTCACCTGCGGGCCAGCTCGGCCGCGCTCTCTGCGGCTGTGCCGTTGACCAGCAGTGACACGCTGGTCACAGTTCCTGCCAGGAAGGCCTCCACGATGCCCTCATCCCGCCGCGGGCAATAACCAAAGTCATCAGCGGTGACAACCAGCCGCACGCGGGGAAAAGCCATGGCTGCCAAATCCTGGCTGGAGACCAGAGGGAATGGGTTGAAGCATCCAGACCCCGCCCTCGAACGCTGCCGAGGCCCCACCCCGACGCACACGCCTAAAAGCGGCTGCACGCCGCCATTGTTCTCGCCACCTAGAGGTCCCTGAGTGTCCTACTAACACTCTGCAAATTTTATTTTTTTGTTCATGGTTATGTGGTGTGTGGTGTGTGGGTGGGGGGGGGGGGGGCGCGCGCGCGCGCGTACTTGCGCGCGCACGCACGCGCCTGCCTGCGGAGACCAGAAAAGGGCACAGGATGGTTGTGATCCTTAATGCGAACACATACTGGTAACTGAACTTTAGTCCTTTGTGAGAACAGTAAGTTTTCTTAAACACTGAGCTGAAAAAAAATTTTTTTTTATTTTTGAACTGTAATTTTTTTAATGGCGAAAAGGAAAGAAATATTCAAGAAAAAGTCCCCATGCTCTTCCCAGTGTTGACATTGCTAAGTTTCTTGGTAGCATATTGCCCTTCCATTATTGTCTCTAAGAAAACCCGACCACCTACCCTTCTCCATCACTCAAAGACGATGCCAAGTCATTTCATTCTTGTTACGCTGCCCTCCCTTGTTTCAGTTCCCTCCTCACTGACTCTCCTAAGGGGAGGCTTTTTCTTAGCGAAAGCTCTAAACAACAAGAAAACCAGCGGATTTACTCGAGAAAGCACTAGTTCATTTTTACCTTGAGTTTCAGGCAACGTTTACATCCATCACCTCACTTTTGGACTTTGTCCAGTAAGTTTTCTTACCCATGACTTACCTATAATCACCATGGTGACAGCCAGAGTTTGCATGGTAATGTGGCTGTCTTGATACTTTTTTGAAACGGTCTTATGTATACCAGTCTTATGTATTCAGCCGAGGCTAGCCTTGAACTTCTGATCCTAGAGCTTCCACTTGTCCAGTGCTGGAAGTAAAGGTATGTGCTACCATGCCTGGTTTATATGGCACAGGGAATTAAACCAAAGATGTCACGCATGTTAGGCAAGCATTCTGCCACCTGAGAAGTATCCCTAACTTGTCTTGGGCTTTCATTATAGGATGTCTGTTTCTTGGTTCAAGCCCATGATATTGGTAATTTACTACTGTTTACAGTCACAGAACCTGAAGGTTCATGAGAGAGGTGGAGCAGGAAACTCTGTTCTACAGGTTGGAGCCTGGCCTGCTCTGGTTTCATCGATCCTATCTGATCCCTGCATCACGGGAGAAGGGAGAGAGTTTGATTATAACAGTACCTGATGGGGTTGGGGATTTAGCTCAGTGGTAGAGCACTTGCCTAGGAAGCGCAAGGCCCTGGGTTCGGTCCCCAGACCGAAAAAAAAAAAAAAAAAGAAGAAGAAAACAAAAAACAAAAAACAAAAAACAAAACAAAACAAAACAAAAAACAGTACCTGATGATGCTTTGTAATGGTTGGAGGCCTCGGAGAACGCTTCAGCCAAATTCTTGGCATAAACACTGCTGTGTCTGATCATAGTGATTGCTGAACCATCCAGTGTCATTCAACCACTGGGCCTCTCTGAGAAGCTGCTCTTGGGAAGGCCAGAGGCCATGGGACCCTGAGAACCACAGATTGGGAAGAGAAAATTAAGCATTTACTTTATGTATGAGGAATGGAGTTATTAGGGACTAGGGTTCACTGCTTTGATTCCTGCCCTACACGGCCTAACAGTACAGCTGTTAGACAAGAAAGAAACAATGTGGCAGTGGAGGATGGACTTGCTGTGGATATGTTGGCAATGACAGGCTTTCTAGGATGAAGGGAGAAGGAAAACTGTAGAAGTGAGTTTATATGGACTTTAAGGTGCAAAATGTGTTGTAATACTCATTTGTGGAAGGGTGCTCAGCTCCATTATGAGGAGCTGGTGTTAAGGGACTAAGTCATATCAGCAAGAAAAAGCAGGGACAGGAACTAGGCTGTGCAGAAAACCAGGACTCTTCACTTAAAAAGGAAGATGAGGGGCTAGTCCACGCTGCACCAATGAGGGAATGGGGTCCTAAGAGGAAGACAACGAGTAGGAGGTCCAGGAATGAGCTGAGGAAGATGTTTGAATAACAAGTTGAGGCTATCACTTTCACCCTGAGGATTAGACAAGCCCCAGATTCAGACCTCTTGGCTGAATAAAGTCTTATCTATAACCATCCCCAAGCGCTACTTACTTAGCTGGCTTGACTTAAAAATCCAGCAAGGTGGGGGAGGAGCCAATCTGGGCCCCTCCCCCAACCATTGTGTCGGGGAGGATAGTGAATGAGAGGCCAGATTCTGGCCAATCAGGATGAGGTATGTAAATGAGCATCCTGGGAGGCTGCGAGGGTAGGATTCCAGTGCACTGTGCGGTAGAGCTTTAAAGGGTGCTGAATGAGTGAACCCCTAGAAGCACAGCAGAGACTCTGGTAAGCAGGTTGGGGGCTCCAGGATGCCTCAGGTCTGAAAGAAAGAAGTCTGGACACACATTTGGACCCAGACACAGTTGCAAACAAAAGGCAGTGACTTGGGAATGTCCACAGATAAGTGACCAGTCCAAGCAGGGAAAGTTGGGACGTCTGGAGGACACAAGTACAGGGAATGAGGGGTCCATGGAGGCCTGGACCTAACTTTACTTCCTCTCTCCGCCCCATACAGAGGAGTCTGCATCTGTGCTGTAGGACCTGAAGAAGGAAGCAGAAAACAAATTTAATTATCCACATCATGGCAAGGTGCCGCCACCACTCAGGTTATCTGGCTGACGACGAGGCTGCTCACGGCACCTATGTGGCTCGGGTAAGTATATCCAGCTGACCCACCACTTGCTGCTGCTTTCTCATGTCCAGCTGATCTTACTGGGTCACTTGGTGAAATCCTTACTGTAGCGTCGCCTTACCTTATGCCTGCTTGCTGAGCCACTCCCCTTGGCCCCAGATAGTACTTGGGTGGACCAGGAGCCCTGAGAAGGAGCGTACAGGACTCAAGCTGGAGACACAGAATCGAGTCCTCAAGTGTAGCACAGCAATGAAGACAGTGTAGACCTTTGCTAGAGCCTGAGGGCGGAGGGCTCCCATAATTGCCTTTTCATACCACGAACACAGAACTCCACTTTCAGACTCCCAACTAGGGCTGGCATATATGAAATAGAGGCATTGGGAAACCTTCAGGGCAACCCTAATAGACCTGTAATTTGAAGAGAAGCCCTCGAAAAGGGCTGTTGTGAGCATAGTCATAGATCCTGAAGATAGCAGAGCTGGCTGGGATTCAAACTCAGGATTACCCGATTCTAAAATGTAACTCAGGGCTGGTGAAGTATCTAAGTGGGTGAAGGCACTTTGAGTCAAGACTGATGATCTGACTTGGGGATGATCAGTTTATCCCCAAGATCCACATAATAAAAGGAGAGAACCAGTCACACCAAATTGTCCTTTGGCTGCCATACCTGCACTGAGGCATACCTACATGCACATGTACCCACAAGTAATTGTTGAAAAAATTTTTAAGTGTAATTTAGTGGCTGAACATTTGCATATCATGTTCAAGACCCTGGGTTTAATTCCTAGCCTCGAGAAACCTTAAAGAAAAAAGTTTTCCACTGTTCAATACCAACCAGCTCCTAATGGCACCCCGGGAGGACTGCTCCTCACCCATTGCAGGGCATCCTGCCTGTTATGACAACCCTCTCTGTTCCAATATAGCTGCCCAAGAAGCATCTGTTGCCAGAGATGAGGCCAACTTGCAAGCTTGGGCGTGTACCACACCTACCATCAATGAACCGATACTCAGAGCGCCAGGGCCACCAGCAAAACCTTAGGCGCCCTCGGGCATTTGGTGGCTTCCTGGATTTCCTCACGGAGGGTCAGGTACTGGACAGCTTGCAGACAGTCGTGGAGCAGGCAACAGAATGTGTGGCTACCATGAAGACAGAGGCTGGAGTGCCACTGGTGGATGTACAAGACCGAGTGGAGGTGCCAAATAGTAGGCATCGTTCTCGAGGCAGACCCAGCATCAACACTGTGCATCGGCACCGTGCTCGGCCCACGCTGTGTGCTGGACACCCAAACAATTACCCATCTTGCTCCAGCTCCATGTCTGACTCCCATAGCAGCGTCACAGCTGGATGGCTGGGGTCCCGCAGCCAAGACAGTGACCTGGGTGCCAGAGGCGTAGGCTCATTGCCACCCATGAGGGACAAACTCCTGCTTGAGAAAAACCTCAAGAGGCTGCTACGACTGGAAAGCAAAGGGGTGAGGTCTGGTGCCATGGCTAAGGCTAGCAGAAGGTGGGCGTGAGATTAGCGGCTAGGGCTCCGCCTGCTTGGATCCCTCTTAGCTTTTCTTTCTCTTTGCAGAAAGTTCTGAATCAACACTGCTCCCAGAGGGATTCCCTGCTATGGGACTCACTGGGCAGCCAGAGCAGCAGTCAGCCGACCCGGGAACAGCCCCTGTCTTGGTTCTCTGGGCTTCTGGCCTCCACTTCAGTCACCCCTGAAACTTCAGAGTTGGGACTCGGAGAACAAGAGATGATTTTCCTCAAACAAGAATTAAACAAGGAGATAAAGTCACTGCTGAACCAGCCAACCTCCTTCAACCTGCCTACCTATTGTCCACTCAGGGAACCCCATCGTACCCTGGATTTCCTGTCTGAGCACCACCTCTTTCCAGCCCTGCAGCGTGTGGTCAGCCAGGCTGTAGACAAGCTGAGCCATGCCTGCCGCCACAATGGCTTCCCCCTCTTCCCTGTTACCTCAGAGCTGTCTCCAGTGTTTCCTGGGAACTCCGATCTTCAACCCAGCTCTAAGGCTTCCTTACCCACCGACAGGGAGGCTAGGGGAGAGACTTGTTATTCTCCCACCTCGGCCTCCAGCCCTAAGACATCTCACAGAAAAAGCAAGGACAGAAGGGGCTCCCCATCTAATGCAGTCCAGATGGCTACCAGATTCAGGCTCAAGGTGACACCTACAGAAGTCTCTAATGTCCCTATCCCCTCATCCCAGTGCATGCTGAAGTCTCCTAACTCTGACCTCAAATTGCAGAAACAAACTACAGCCTCAAACCACAACCATATACCTCAGCCCCGCCATGGCCTGCACCTCACCCTGCCTGCCCCTGGGATCACAGTGGAGGTGGCCTCCTGCCAGGGCCAACTCAGGGGCCAGGTCCAGCATAGTCTTGCCACTCCCTGCCATCTCCACTCCCATTTCCCTTTCCCTGTGTTCTCCCCATTCCTTCCCCTGGGAAAAAGCTTTTCCACTTCCCCTCCTACACTGTGTCCTGAGGTGTCCTCCAGAGCAGGGCTGGAGGTCTTGGAGGGACATTTGAAGGGAAGGGGCTGCTTCACCCATCACTTCTAGTAGCCACTGTTACTGGCAAGGTGCCCAAGGACAAGATCTCTTGCCCTGCACTGTGGAACTCCTCCGAGGTAGATATAAGCTGCCTGGGGATCAGGTGTCCTAGTCCATCTATTTCCAGTGTCCAGATGTTGTCAAAGATTAATAAAGGCTATTTTTTACCCTGCTTTTTTTTTTTTTCTTTTTCTGAGCTAGGGTGTCACATGACTCGGGCTACTCTCAAGTTCATTACACAGTAGAGGAAGCCTTGGATCCATGATCCTCTTGCCTCTACCTTCCAACCTCCCAAATGCTGAGGTCACAGGCATGGACCACCATGCCTGCCATTCAGGGTTGGTGGTGCTGGTGTTTTGTTTTGTTGTGAGCCTCTGAGACCCTCCCACATTTCTCTTAGGGATATGAGCTTCTTAATGGTTTGGGTCTTTTGTTTGCTTGCTTACTTTTCAGAACAGGGTTTCTCTGTGTAGTTCCAGGATGTCCTGGAACTCACTCTGTAGAATAGACTGGCTCAGAACTCAGAGATCTGCCTGCCTCTGCCTCCTGAGTGCTGGGATTAAAGGCGTGCACCGCAGCCACTGCAGCTGCCCCACCATCCAGCTGGATAGGAGTTTTTGCCAAGAGGACAACTCTGTATTCTAAAGTCAAGCGCCCTCTAATGTAGCTTGAGGACTCTCTAGTTTTTCCGCTCCATAAAGGGGACACTGGTCAGGAAATGTGTATGAAGACAAAGATGGCCTGACCCTTAGAGGTCTCTGGACATCTCCCAACCATCATCATCAGGGCTCAGATTTAATTCCTCCTGAACACAAACTGCTGTGCAAGCTTGTGGCAGGGAACAGCCTGCCCAGGCTGCTGGGCTCTGCTCTAGACCTGGCAGGTGAGCCACACGGAGGGAATGCTACAGTAGGCAGATGTGGCAGGTCTGTACTCTAGGGTGATGAGTGTGGCTTCCCTGATTGTAACAGGAGAGGATTGGCCAAGAGCCAAGGAGGGTATAGCAATATGATGTCACAGAGCAGCAGAGGGATGGCAAGGGTTAAACGTTTCCTTTTCTCTCCTTGGCTGTTGCACAGAGCCCCAACAAGTTTTTGAAGAAGAAGGCCCTGCCCTCCATCTCATCGGTGTCCAGCTTATCCTACATCTCTAACCCCTGGTTTGAGGAACTCACTAACTTCTTGGTTGAGCAGGCAGTCTCCTTGCTTATCTGCAAGTACAAGTTTGAGGAAAGCCTCAACAAGCAGCTTGGTTTCATCTCCTTTCCGATCACTGAGGTTCTCATGGACATCTTTCTGGGCTTCAAGAAGGTGAAGGGTACCCACATCCGCCTATCTTCAGACATCAACTGGACCTGTCTTCTGCGTAAGTTGGAGGAAGCAGAGATGGCGCGGCAGGCCCTGAGACATGTCTCCAGGTCAGGAACCTCTCCACATAGCACCTCCCGTATTGTCACCTCCCACCATAGCACAGGACCCTCCTCTAGGCAACCAGAGCTTACTCGTGACACAGATCAGGACCAGTCTCCAGAGTCCCACCTCTCCCTCCACCCTGCGTTGCCAATCCGCCAGGTGATGGGTCCTCGGGATTCTAGAATAGGCCAGAAACAGACAGCAAACACAAACCAGTCAGAGGCCAGACGCTCTGTGATTTCCACTGCCGGTATGGGCTCCAAGACCAAGGAAGTGGTGAACATTGAAGAGGGTAAGGACACTGAAGAGGAGGAGGAAGAGGAAGAGGAAGAGGATGAGGAGGAAGAGGATGAGGAGGAAGAGGATGAGGAGGAGGATGAGGAGGAAGATGAGGAAGAGGAGGAGGAGGAGGAGAGAGGAAGTGAGGAGGAAGAAACCAAGGATTTTTCTGAGTGTGAGCACGCTCCTAGCCCGCCTTTGCATGAATTGGAGAACTCTGTGAATGAGACCACTATAGTGAGCCCCGGTGACTCCCAATGAGACTTCTGTAAGTCACGTGGAGTACTCCAGTCCTTTTCTCCTCTTGTTCTATCCAAGTCGCTGGCCACCCAGCCAGCCCCTGTCCTAAGTGGGGGTCAGGATAACTGGGTGCTCAGGAGGAGTTCTGCTAAAGTTATCAAGGGAGCCAAAGAGACAAATGGAAATAAATTACGTGTTGGTGGACACCGCTGTCTGGTTCTGGTGTGTTTTCTTTCCTTGCACCTGGATGCCTTCTCCTGAATAGCATCTTCAAGGTGAGCCAGCACTGAAGTTACATGAACTTTTCTTTAGGATACAAGATAGGACACTGATGATAAACAGAAACAATGATTTTACCAAGGTCCAACTTGTTGAATTAATGATTTTATTGGGTTTACAGGAGAATGGATGAATGATTGCTTACAGAATGTGACTGACCGCACCCCCCAATACTTCTATCACCAAAGTCTCACCCCAACATGGTTAATTAGGTATCTCCATAGCCACATAGATAGACCCCCACCCAGACTCCAGTTCTTCCACCCTGAATAGACTCCAGGACAATGGTTCTCAGCCTTCCTGATGCTGATGTCCCTTAATACAGTTTCTCATGTGGTGACTCCAACCATGAAATTGTTTTCCCGGCTGGAGAGATGGCTCAGTGGTTAAGAGCACTGACGGCTCTTCCAGAGGTCCTGAGTTCAATTCCCAGCAACCACATGGTGGCTCACAACCATCTGTAGTGGGGATCTGGCGCCACCTTCTGGTGTGTCTGATGACAGCTACAGTGTCATACATGAAATAAATCTTTAAAAAAAAGTTATTTTCCTTGTTACTCCATAACTGTAATTTTGCTACTGTTATGAATCATAATGTAAATATCCCATATTCAGATGGTTTTAGGTGACCCCTGTATAAGGATTATTTGACCACAGAGGGACACAGCCCACAGATTGAGAGCCACTTCTCTAGTATCTTCAGAGAGCAGGAGACTATATGCACCTTGGGCAGAGTAACAAACAGATGGGAAGGAAGGAATGGGCTCAATCTTGTGGGGCCTTGTAAATAGTCACAGCTGCTCAGATGAAGACATTGGTGGCTGCTTTGTTTAGATGACAGGTGTTCTACAATACCTGGTGACAGTTGGGTTTCATGGCAGTTGATCCTGCTTTGACTCCAGATCTCCTTTGCCACTTCCTGCCGCTCTTCTATATGCTACTCTGCAACTTTGTAGCTCTTCAAGTCCTTCAGGACTCCTAGGTGTCCCGTGCATCATAGCTTGTAAAGAGCCAAAGAAGCCCTAAGTGAGGGAAGTCCTGAGTGGATGGCAGATTCCAGCACTGGAAGATTTCCAACATAGAATAGTTGATGAGGGGCTGGAGAGATGGCTCAGCAGTTAAGAGCACTGACTGCTCTTCCAGAGGTCATGAGTTCAATTCCCAGCAACCACATGGTGGCTCACAACCATCTGTAATGAGATCTGGTGCCCTTTTCTGGCCTGCAGTCACATATGCAGGCAGAATGCTGTACATAAAATAAATAAATAAATCTTTAAAAAAAAGAATAGTTGATGAGTTTAGAACACTAAATTGCATGCCCAGCAGTTGTGTTATCTGTTGATTCTAAACTAAGATTGTCTGGTGTTTTCTATTCGAGGCGACTCAGGCAGGTTTGAGGGAAAGAATTTAGCCAGGGTGGAATTCAGCCAGACTTTGGAACGAGAAGATTGGGGCAAGGACCGACACCTCCAGGGGAGAGGTAACCTCAGCAGAGCAGAGCACATGGTCTGGGGAGAGTGCACTCGCAGCTAGCCTTGGGGACTTGGTCAGCAGCTGGCCAAGGGGACCGAGAGAGCAATCTCGGAGCTCTGGAGAGGCAGAGCTAACGTTTGTGGGAGAGGTGTTGGCCAGGAGACACTTTCAGTCTCAGTCTCAGGCGATGCACTGGGATGGGAACAGACTGAGACCCTCCACAGCTGGATTAGTGTGGGATTTTTTATTTTTTTTATAATTACACGTAAGAGAAGACTCTCTTCGTTGTCAGAGCTTCCCTTTCTCTGGCCTTGTCTGGGGTGTTCACCTCCCCCACACACACCTCTACATGCATAAAGTCACGTGGCCTTAGATTACAGGTTCTACTTCCTTTCCCCCATTCAGCTAGCATCTGAGCTGCTTCCCAATGCTAATGATTTCGGGACCCTAAACCCTCAGCCAATGAAATTTACCCATCCTGGATGTTCCTACCCTCAGTTCCCCAAAATTATATTAACTTCAAGTAAAGTTGATTTTCTTCCCTGCAGCCAGTTCCTGTGTATCTTCACTGTACATATTCACAGGGCTTCAGAACCACATCTCTCTCTGCTTCTTTTGCCCTCTTGGCCTACAGTCTTCAAGCTGGCCGGGGTGGGGGTGGGGTCACATTTACAACCTGAGACTGCTCATCTATTGAGACCCAGACTGGTCAATCTTTCCATCTGTGCTGAACATAATAAACATGTTAAGGTTCCCAATTGTGTCAGGTACAAATCCACACTTTACTCCAGTTTCATTTTATATGTGTGTATGTCTGTCTTTTATTCTTATGCTGCCCCTAGTGTGGGTTTTGGGATCCAAGCCTTTCAGGTTGTAGCAATGTCTGTTTGGATGTATTAATCAATGTTCTTATAACAGAACTTATAAAATGGATTTCTCCCCCCCCCTCTATCTATCTATCTGTGTGTGTGTGTGTGTGTATTGAAAGGTTCATTAGAATGGTTAACAGGCTGCAATCCAGCTAATCTAACAATGGCTGACTCTGAAAGTCTAAGAATGCAGTGATTGCTCAGTCCACAAGGCTGGACGTCTCAGCTGCTCTTCAGTCTACACTGGAACCCTGAAGAAGTAGGTTCTACTGTCAGTGCTCAATGGACTTGCTAGCAAGAAGAGAGCAAGTAGGCAAAGAGCAAAAGCCTCCTTCTACCATGTCCTTTTACACTGACTTCCAGCAGAAGGTCTGGCTCAGATTAGATCTGGAATAAAGATGTGTCTTCCTACATCAAAGATCCAGATTAGAAGTGGATCTTTCGGGGTTGGGGATTTAGCTCAGTGGTAGAGCGCTTGCCTAGGAAGCGCAAGGCCCTGGGTTCGGTCCCCAGCTCCGAAAAAAAGAACCAAAAAAAAAAAAAAAAAAAAAGAAGAAGTGGATCTTTCCACTTCAATTTAATCAAAAAGTCCCTCACAGGTGTGCTATTTTGGGGTGTTAGTTAATTCCAGACATAGTCAAGTTGACAACTAAGAATTGCCATCGCAGAAAGTCTTCCTCAAAGTGTCTACAGGTTCTCTCCACAAAGCTCAGAGATATGGGAAGACACACTCTGGCTACACTCACATCTTAGATTCAAGGAGAGCTTGGTTATCTGTCATTCTGAAGGACTAAGGTCCTAAGGTATGTGGATCAGGGATCAATTTGTAGTAGAGGCCATATCATCTACCTGGCTGTACCAATCCTATGGTTGCTATGTCCCATTGGCCTGAACCTATTCCAAGGAAGGACTCTAGTTAGGACAAACCAAGGGATTCTGGCTATCTTTATTGATTACTGAAAACATATGTAGAACGTAGAGACTGGCCTTTGACCTCTCTTCCAGAGACAAGAAAATCCTGTGAGAAGAAAAATGCTGAGGCTGGGACCCTTGACAAAGGGTGGATGCTAATTATCACCACTGACAGTTCCCACTGACAGTCCAAAGAGAGCATAGCTCTACCACGGCTTCAGAGATCTACATATCTGGGAGACTGGGAGACGTCTCCTATGTAAATCACTAATTCTTTATGCTAGAAACAGGCATCGTTAGCTCATGATCTAATGATCTCTTAGCAGACCATTGAAGCTGAGAGGCTGAAATTCATGTCCCTGTTTTTAGTGGCTATTCTTGGTTGTCAACTTGACTGTATCTGGAATGAACTACAATCCAGAATTGGAAGGCTTGCCTTTGATCCTGATCTTGAGGCTGGGAGATACTAAAAGAGCCAGACTTGGGGTCAATCTGGGGCCAGTGGGAAAATTCCCACCACAAACCTCTGAGCACCAGGACCCCTCCCTTCCAGGAAGAAAAAAGTTTGTTTAGTTCCTAGAAGAGCTGCAAGCCAAACTGTCACACAAAGCTACCTGTGACTTCCAAATGACCCCTCCTTGGGAAAGTCTTGAATGGTACACTGAGTCCGATCTGAAAGTTGTTTTGCTCCACCAGATGCACATAGTACCCTGCCTAGTTACCATTGTGCAAATTCTGCCCCAATGTTTGAATTCTGCCCCAATTGTTTGCAGGGTATATAACTCTCTGTTAGAGTCCGCTCAGAGTCGTCTCCTCTTGAAGTGGAATGACCCCAACATATTGGAGTGATTAAACTCCTCTTGCTTTTGCATCAATCACTGCCTCTGTGAGTCTCATTTCAGGAGGTCATGGTAGAGGTTCAATTCGGACCTCACGATATAAGTTTCTGACATGGATCTTGGCATGGAGATCTTGAGGCAGAGTGGCTATGAATCCCAGGAGACTAAGGCAAGGAGATCTCTGAGTTCTAGGTCATCTGGGACAAAGCAAGTCCCAGATCCAGGCATGGTGGTACACACCTTTAATCTGGGATACACCTTCTGCTGGAGACCTACATAAGGACTCAGGGTCATCCTTATGAAGAAAGAAGACTCTCTTCTTCACCTGCCTGACTTGTGGGACTGAGCAACGGCTAGATCCTTGGACTTCCATTCACAGCTGCTGCTGACCATTGTTGGGGAGTTGGACTACAGACTAAGTCATCAACAAATTTCCTTCCTATATAGAGACTACCCAAAAGTTCTGTGACTCTAGAGAACCCTGACTGGTACAGAAGTTGGTACCCAGAGTGGTTCTAGAGGAGCAGAAATATAGGGATGAATCTTTTAAGAATATGGAGTTGGTTTAATAATTCACCAGCACCTTCAATTACTGAAACCTCTCCAGATACTCTCTCTTTCTTGGGAGTTCAGAGAATATTGAAGATCTGTGGTTGAAACTATATTTCAAACTATATTTCAAACTATTATCTTCATGAATTAGGTGATTCAGTGTACAAAACTTTCTACAAGTTGGGAGAAAAATTGGAAAATTATTTTGCTGGCTTGTTGCTCTTAGTATCTCTGAAAAAATTGATGAAGGAAAAGAATGATCTGTATGATAAAATTGAACGGCTCCAGATGCAAGTAAACAATCTAAAGATTTCTAAGCGTGCCCTTGAAGAGAATCTTCTCTCCTGAAGCCATGGAGCCTGAGTTGCAGAAAACCAAACTTAAGCCCTCATTACAAGTTTGGCTGAATTACAGTGAAAATTCAAGTCTCAGCCTCAGAGGGTGTCGGCAGTTAAAGTAAGGGCATTCATTGGCCAAGAATGGGATCCTATAACTTGGGATGGGGATGCGTGGGAGGACCTTGTTGAAGCTGAGAATTTTGAATCTGCAGATTCTCAAGGGTTTACCCCACCTGAGGAAGTAGTACCCTTAGCCCCACCTCTTGAAATAACGTCTTTCACATGAGGAAATTAATCCCTCAGAGTGATAAACCAGCAGTGACTTTCTGAAGAAAATGCCAGACTAGACAATATTGATGTTTCAAGGCCCACCAATAGTTTCTTTTAGACCCATAATCAGACTCAAGGCAGAACAGGCCCCTAGAGGGGAGGTAGAACATGAGGAAATGCGTTACTAAGGAGCTTAATGAGTTTGCTAAGTCTCTGAAGCAGAAGTCTGGGGAATATGTGTGGGAATGGATTTTAAGGGTGTGGGATAATGGTGGAAGGAACATAACTAGGCTGAGTTTATTGACTTGGGCCCTCCGAGTGGAGATTCTAGGTTTAATATGGAAGCTGGCACAGTTAAAAAAGGTGTCAGAAGTTTGTTTGAATGGCTGGCTGAAGCGTTTATCAAGTGATGGCCTACTAAAAGGGAGTTGGAGATGTCTGACATCACTTTGGCTTAGTGTTGACGAAAGGATTTTAAGGCTCAGGGAAATTGCAATGCTAGAGTGTATACGTTGTGCAAAACCTAATCCTCCACAATGGGAAGGCCCAGAAGATACGCCCTTCACCAATCCTGTAAGAAGCAAACTGGTGAGAGGGGCACCAGCACATTTGAAGAATTTTGCTCTTGCCCTTTTCCTTGTGCCAGACCTTAGGGTTGGAGATGCTGCTGCTCAATTAGATGAATTAAATGCAGTGGGCTTAATTGGGCCCCGTGGTAACAAGGGCCAGGTGGCAGCATTGAATCGCCAAAGACAAGGTGATCGCAGTTATTATAATGGACAGCATAGACAAAATGTTTATAATGTCATAGCCCATAATGGCCAGCACAGGAGAGGTGAAATTTATAATGGCATGACCCATTCGGACCTTTGGACTGGCTAATCAGTCATGGTGTTTCCAGGCATGAAATAGGTAGGAAGCCTACTGCCTATCTGTTTGATCTGTATAAGCAGAAAAATTCTCAAACAAATGAAAGAGAGGCTACATTGGATCATGGCAAAAGGCAATCTCAGCCAGTGAATCAGTTTCCAGACTTGATCCAGTCTGCAGACCCAGAACCCTTTGAATGAAGGGCCAGGTTCCCCTGAGGAAGGATCTTGACAAGGCATCTAAAAGTTTTGCTGTTAGTCTTTCTCCAGTTCTTCCCTGGAGGGACCTACAGCCTTTTACAAGGGTAACTGTACACTGGGGAAAGGAAATAATCAGACTTTCTGGGGTTCATTGGATACTGGTTCTGAATTAACACTGATCCCAGGAGACCCCAAGAAACCTTGTGGCCCTCCAGTTAAAGTAGGGGCCTAGAGAGGACAGGTGATTAATGAAGTTTTGACTGATGTCCAGCTCACAGTAGGTCCAGTAGGTCCCTGAACACATTCTGTGGTCATTTCCCCAGATCCAGAATGTATAAATGGGATAGATATACTTAGAAATTGGCAGAATTCTCACACTGGTTCCCTGACCTGTGAAGTGAGGGCTATTATTGTTGGACAAGGCTAAATGGAAGCCTTTAGAGTTGCCTCTGCCAATGAAAATAGTTAATCAAAACCAGTATTGTATCCCTGGAGGAATTGCAGAAATTACTGTGCTACTATCAAGAACTTGAAAGATGCATTTCAATGCAGAAGACAGATGGATTATGGAGAATGACAGCTGACTATAGAAAACTAAATCAGGTAGTAACTCTAATTGCTGTACCAGATGTAGCTTCATTACTTGAGCAAATTAACACATCTCCTGGTACCTGGTATGCAGCTACTGACCTAGCAAATGCCTTCTTCCCAGTACCTGTCCATAAGGGACACCAGAAGCAATTTGCTTTCAGTTGGCAAGGCCAGTCGTATACCTTGACAGTTTTGCCTCAAGGATATATTAACTCTCCTGTCCTGTGTCATAACTTAGAAGGGATCTTGACTATTTGCCTCTTCCACAGAATATCACATTGGTGCACTATATTGATAACATTATGCTGATTGAACCAAATGAACAGGAAGTAGCAAACCCTTTGGACTCATTGGTAACACATATGCATATCAGAGGATGGGAAATAAATCCAACCAAAATTCAAGGACATCTACATCAGTGAAATTCTCAGGAGTCCAGTGGTGTGGGGCATGCAGAGATATTCCAAGGTGAAAGATAAGTTATTGCACCTGGCCCCTCCCACCACCAAGAAAGAAGCACAATGGTTTAGTGGTTCTATTTGGATTCTGGCGACAGCACATTCCTCACTTGGGTGTGTTACTAAGGCCCATTCGCCAAGTGACTCCTGAAGCTGCTAGTTCTGTGTGGGGCCTGGAACAGGAGAAGGCTCTACATGTCCAGGCTGCTGTGCAGGATGCTCTACCATTTTGGACCATATGATCCAGCAGACCTGATGGTGCTTGAGGTGTTGGTAGCAGATAGAGATGCTGTTTGGAGCCTCTGGCAGGCCCCTGTAGGTGACTCACAGGAGAGACCTTAGGGATTTTGGAGCAAAGCTCTACCATCCTCTGCAGACAACTATTCTCCCTTTGAAAAACAGCTCTTGGCCTGCTCTTGGGCCTTAATGGAAACTGAACGTTTGACAATAGGACACCAAGTTACCATGTGACCTGAACTTCCCATCATGATCTGGGTGATATCAGACACTCCAAGTCATAAAGTAGGACGTGCACAGCAGCAGTCTATTATCAAATGGATGTGGTATATACGTGATCGGGCCCGGGCAGGTCCTGAAGGCACAAGCAAGTTCCATGAAGAAGTTGCTCAAATGCCTATGGTCTCTACTCCTGCCATCTGCTGCCAAGCAGGCACCTATAGCCCCATGGGGTGTTCCCTGTGATTGGCTGACTGAAGAAGAGAAGACTAGGACCTGGTTTACTGACATCTTTGCACATTTTGTAGGCACCACCCAGAAGTGGACAGCTGCAGCATTACAACTCCTCTCCAGGACAGCCCTGAAAGTCATAGGTGAAGGAAAACTTCACAGTGGGCAGAACTTTAGGCAGTACACATTCTGTTACAGTTTGTTTGGAAGAAGAAATGGCCAGACATATGATTGTTCACTGACTCACGGGCTGTAACCGATGGATTGGCTGGATGGTCAGGGACTTGGAAAGATCACGATTGGGAAACTGGTGAGAAAGACATCTGGGGAAGAAGTATCTGGATGGATCTCTCCAAATGGGCAAAGGATGTGAAGATATCTGTGTCCCATGTAAATGCTCACCGAAAGATGACCTCAGCCGAGGAGTTCAATAATCAAGTGGGCACGATGACCTGCTCTGTGAACAGTCAGCCTCTTTCCCCAGCCATCCCTTGGGAGCAGCGTGGAGACGCCGAGATAAAAGTACCCTGCAGTGCCATGCAGCCCTACATGTGTCGGCACTAGCACAGGATACAAGGTTCAGTTTTATTTAATATTTACCACAACAGATATGGGTCACTCCTCCAGGAGAAGAGCCAAGCCCTGCTGAGGTGCTCGCAGAGGATGGAGGAAACAGAGAATGGGTAGTAGAGGAAGGTTATAAACACCAACTAAGGCCACATGGCCAGTTGCAGAAGTGAGGACCATAAAGTAATATGAATGCTTCTGTTTTATTTTAAGAACACATTTGTCCTTCTCCTGCTTTCTTTAACATCAATTGGTATTTAAGTTTTGATATGAAAATAATGTTCCCATTGTGCCATTGTAAACTGACAAATGCTTTTTAGATTGTATGAGGAATAGCTATATCATGTTAGATGTATTCATGACCTTGTCACTGTGTCAGGTTAACAAGGGGTGGATTGTAGTGGCTATTATTCCTGGTTGTCAACTTGACTATATCTGGAATGAACTATAATCCAGAATTGGAAGGCTCACCTGATCTCGAGGCTGGGAGATACAAGTTTCTGACATGGATCTTGGCATGGAGATTTTGAGGCAGAGTGGCTATGACTCCCAGGAGACTAAAGCAAGGAGATCTCTGAGTTCAAGGTCATCTGGGACAAAGCAAGTCTCAGATCCAGGCATGGTGGTACACACCTTTGATATAGGACACCTTCTGCCGGAGACCTACATAAGGACATTGGAAGAAGGAAGGTTCTCTTCTTTGCCTTGCCTGCCTTGTGAGACAAAGACACTGCTAGATCCATTCACAGCTGCTGCTGATCATGGTTGGGGAGTTGGACTACAGACTCTAAGTCATCAACCAATTCTCTTACTACATAGAGATGACCCATATGTTCTGTGACTCTAGAGGGCCCTGACTAATACACTGTTTTTAGCTGTTCATGTCTGAACTGGAACATTATAAATGGGCACTTCCTCCAATATCAGTGTCCTGCATGCACCCTTCATAGATTCAGCCATCTGGCCTGAAGCTTACCCCCTCACTCTGTCTGTCTGTCTTTCTCTTTTATGTATACGGAATTTTTTCTTTTTGTCTGCATGCTTATCTGCACACTAGAAGAGAGCAATGAATTTCACGGGGCTCCCATTATAGATAGGTGTGAACTGCCATGCGGCTGCTGGGAATTGAATGCAGGACTTCTGGAAGAGCAGCCAATGCTCTAAACCATGGCGCCATTTCTCCGGCTCTGAATCTCACTTTTCTCCAACCTCAGAGGCCACCGCTTCCTAGAGGGGGAGTGAGAACTGTTGGAGTTTTTGAGGCTGTAGCTTGGAAACCTCCAGACGCCTCAGTTCTCTGTTGTTCTGCTGGTTAGGGTGTCACAGTGCCTGCACAGGTTCAAGCTGAGAGAAAGTGGGCACAGTGACCTTTGCTAACAGGGAGGAGAGGAACATACATCTTTACCTATGCTAACAAGCTCAAAGTGAGAGGTACTGTTCACGACCGCATTTGGACACCAGCTATGAACCCTTCGATACTTGGTTGGGCCTCCGTGAGTCTGTCGACTCAGGCCGAACTGCTCAAACTGTCTTGAGAATCTGAACCAAGAGGCAGACTATGATTGGAAGGGTGGAGGGCATTGGAGATCTGCTCAAACTGTCTTGAGAATCTGAACCAAGAGGCAGACTATGATTGGAAGGGTGGAGGGCATTGGAGATGCCAAGATCACACCTGTGCAACTCCTCACAGGGTGAGCTGGTCACTGTGGTGTGCAGGGGAGGCACAAGGAGGAAATGATTCTTGCCCCGTGCCACGGAGATCCTGCAACTTTGGATCAGCAGGATTTTTTTTTTCACAAATCTCAACTGCAAATGAAACAGATTTTGGGGTGGGCCAACTCAGAGCCCTAGATCTGGGCCTGGGTGGTAGCTGAGGTGGTCCGTGAGCATACCACCTCTCTTATCTGCACCACCAGGATTGACTCCCCGGCACTGCCTCAGCCAGGCTACCAAATCCGCTTAAGGTCAGTTCTCCGGCTCTCATAACCTCGGGGTTTGCTCATCTGCACTGCACCTCCAGAGCCAGCTCCAGTGGCCCAGTCTCTCAAGTGCTGCAGTCCAAGAGGACTTGGGTCACCTTTCCCGCTCGCACACCCTTGGGGCTGGTTCAACCATGACCCCTTGGCCAGGGCCAGCCCTACTGTGCTGCCCAGACAAGGTGCAGGACCCACTGTCCCGAGTGCTACAAACCACAAGGGACAGGAACAGCTCACCTGCCTTCATGCGTCATGACACCGGGCGAGAATCCAATATTGATGGTATCATGGAAGCCAGAGATGTTGAACCAGACCAATGACTCATTGCAACGAACATTTGCAAGTGAAGATGTGTACACAGAGAGACATACGGTGGAACAGACTGTGACATACCACAGCTTCCATGATGAGACTTTTTCTGTGTTTTGTTTTGTTGGTGTAGTTTTTATTTTGTAGGAAGGATACAGGGGCAAAGTTTGGGTTTGAGGGGACCAATGCAGAACTGGGGTACATGATGTGAAACGCACATAGAAGCAAAAAAAAAAAAAAAAAACGTAAAAAAGCGTAATTTTAATTTCTCTCTCTCTACTTTTTTTTTTTTCTTCCGGAGCTGGGGACAGAACCCAGGGCCTCTCACTTGCTAGGCAAGCTCTCTACCGCTGAGCTAAATCCCCAACCCCTCTCTCTCTACTTTTAATGATGGTTCTTAAATGCTTTAACCTCCATTCTAGCCCACTGCCCACCAGAAGTGGAAAAGAAAGGACTTGGGGGAAGAGGACCTGCTTAGAAATTGTTCTTTGGAGCATATCTCGTCTGCGTTGCCAGGAAATCAGCACTTCAGTTTGCAGGTCAGTAATGGCAGCTTGATCCGCTCACAAACAGTTATGAATACGCCAGCAGTCCAGTTTGGTAGTGTGTGGTGGCACAACCTAGCAGGAATGGCCAGGCCTCAGCCCAATCCAAATGAGTCAGCAAGGAGGGACCAGGACCAATAGGAATGCCAGGAAAAGTTCTAGGTTGCGCCTCCCTCATCGAAGGGAAGGGAGATCAGTGAGGAGGCAGGACAAACAGGCATTTATGTCGCTTCTGTCTCTGACCCGCAGAAAAGAGCGACGACACAGCGTTCTTCTCAAAGCAGTTTATTCAGGAACCTTACAGCATGCAAGCAAGAATCTTTCTTTTCTTTCTTCTCTCTCCAGCCCCTCCCCTGCCCAGCACACTCCCTTATATCCTCCCTCAACTCCGCCTTGTCTATCCAGTCTGCGTAATCTCAGTTCATAGGTCCACGTCACATGGCCTGATCTTGCGTCATGGTGTGCCTGCGCAGCTCTCACAATGGCCGTGGCTAGTTTCGGATGTGTGAGGAAGTCAGGTGCTAGTCATAAGACTTAGCTGCAGTCCCGGGTGCCATCTTGGGACTGCGGCCACACCCGCTCCCCACACATTTAGCTATGTAAGCAAGCCAAACTCCCTTCACTGCCCACTGAGTCCTTCTTATACTCTCTCTAAACATCACATGTCCTCCATGGGTCTTGCCTCAGCACATGAGTCTGTCTCAGCTGACATCGCTCTACTGAAAGACCCCTGGAGAGGACCTTTCCCTCAGGAGGAGACCCCAAGCGCCCAATAACCGAGCCGAGTCCACTCAGATGCAATCAGCAAGAGGGTTTATTGGAAAACACAGGTACCTGCAGGCACACAGGAGTTCAAAGAAAAATATTGGTTTCCCCCCTTTTTGCTCTAGAGTATAAGCCGTCTACCGAAAAGAAAATCCAAGAGAGTCCCCAAAAATATAGTTTTGGGAATAACAGCATTCTCAATGGGTACAAGCTATGAACATACTGCAGGAAGTTAAAAGGAGGTATGGAAATTACAAAATGATTTTATAATACTAGTTGGCTACAAGGATTAGCAGTACACATGGTACCAGTGAAAGACCACCCCATGAGTCTTAACTCAGAGCTGCAACAGGCTTGAACGAGCCCAGGCACGCCCAGATACCTAGGGCCAAGTCACCGTTAAAACTAACAGACCATAAAAGGAAAGGAATACAGAACAGACTAGGAGTACCGGATCTGGCAGGAAGGGATAAGCCCCTAGCCCCCGACATTCAGGACGTCCCAGCCCGCACATACTCTTTTACCATGTTACAACCTCATTCGAATATGATTCAAACCTGCCAATGTGTGTAGCTATACCTTATTACCTCATCATGTGAAATAACCAATCATATGTGAACATGTCTATATGCCTCGTTTAAATCCACCAATCCCCGTAACTATGCATCTGCTTCTGTACGCCCGCTTCTGCTTCCCCAAACCCTATAAAAGGCCCATGCTGGAGCTGCTGGGCGCGCAAGTCCTCCGAAGAGACTGTGTGCCCGCAGGTACCTGTGTTTTCCAATAAACCCTCTTGCTGATTGCATCTGAGTGGCCTCGGCTCGGTCATTGGGCGCTTGGGGTCTCCTCCTGAGGGAAAGGTCCTCTCCGGAGGTCTTTCACCAGTCTGAGCTCAAACAGGGAGTATGAGGCTCTTGAATATGAACCTGAAGAGAGACGCTCAGCTGAGGGACCACCTCACATCATGGGCCTGTGGAATTTTCCTGATTCCTAATGGATGTAGGAGGGACCAGCCCTGGGCAGGTAGTCCTGGGTTGTATAAGAAAGCTGACCAGGCTGGGCTGGAGAGATGGCTCAGTGGTTAAGAGCACTGACTGCTCCTCCAGAGGTCCTGCATTTCAAAGAATAAAGATTTTTAAACTATCCCCCACTACCCCTGCTGTGAGGGCCAGTGCACCTCACAAAAGAATAACATCACATGTTATGGGGAAGTAGCCTAGCCGTAGACCACCTGGCCTCAATAAGGCCTGACTTACCAGTCCTGAGGAAAAAGAGTTGGGGTCAGCTTGCCCCAGAAGCAGGGTGGCCTGGAGTTGGACTGAGCCCAAGCTAGATCATGTGCTCCAATGTAAACAAACCAGTGAAATTGCTTTGCTTTGTGTAACTGTTGCCAACTACCTATGTAATTTTCCCTATAAATACTTTCCCCAAATTGGGCTCCGGGTCGACTCCTCTGTCTCCTGTGTGAGATAGGTGTCGTCCCCAGAGCTCTGGTTCCTCAAATACACCTCTTGTTCATTACATCAAGACCGATTTCTCGTGAGTTCTTGGGGGTTGTGTCATCTCAAGATTTGAGTGGGGGGGTCTTCCCCACCCCGCTGGTCTTTCAAGGTCAAATCCCAGAAACTACGTGGTGGCTCACAACCATCTGTAATGGGATCTGATGCCCTCTTCTAGTGTGTCTGAAGACAGCTACAGTGTACTCATATGTAATAAATAAATAAATGATTTTTTAAAAAAAGAAAGAAAGCTGACTGGGCATATAGTGGTAAATGGAGGAATATCTTTAGTTCTAGTACTTGGGAAGCTGAGGCAGGCAGATTTTTGTGAGTTCTACAGAGTGAGTTCCAGAACAGCTGGGGCGGCATAGTGTATCTTTGTTTCAAAGACAAACAAACAAACGAAACCAAAAACCCCAACAAAGCAACAGTGAACCAAGAAAGCTAACTGAAACCTGATGTGGGGATTCGCCCTCAGGAGACAGAGGCAGGAAGATCTTTGGGTTCAAGGCCAGCCTAGTCTACAGAGCAAGTTCCAGGACAACCATAGCTGGGACCCTGAGAGAAAACAGAGAGAAACCCTATCTTGAAAAATACATAAATAAAACAAAGATCTGAGCACACGAAGAAGCAGGCAAGCTGTAAGTGGCCCTTCCTCCATGCTTGAGTGTTTTACAACAGCCACAGAAAGCAGGTGGTTTCTAGGCAGGTGTACTTACAGAGAGATTTCCTGTGAGTCTGGGGTGGCCTTCGTGAAAGGCTGTCTTTCTGGCTGAGCCTTCTGTAAGTTACTCTTGTCAGACATACCTGCACAAGGACCCCCTCCTTCTCAGCCTCATACCTAACACATTAGTTTGGGTTAAAGCCTTGACAAATGATTCTATTTTGATTCTAACAATTCTGACACAGCTTACTTAGAAACCTGAGATCTGCCTGTCACCCTTCCAGAGAGGATGACCTCAGACTTGAACTTCCTGCCTCTACTACTTGAGGGTTGACTTGCTAATGATCAAACCCAGGGATTTGCACTTACTGGACAAGCACTCAGTCAGCTGAGCTACATCTGCAGCTGAAACATAAACTTTAGTGGGTAACTAGTGGCCTAAGTACATATCATCAGCTTCTTAGTAATGTAGCCTGGAGGGGCAGTTCCTTTGTGAATACCTAACATCTAGGTGGCTGGCTGGCTGGCTAGAGAAAGATAGACAGATAGATAGATAGGGAGTGAATGTGGGTAAGTACGTGTATGTAGTAAGTATGTATGTGTATGTATGTATGTATGTATGTATGTATGTATGTATGTATGAGGGCTCACAGTTATCTCATCCAGCAACCTTAGGATTCTGCCACTAAATGACTCAAGAAGCTGCTTGGCTAAGAGAATTCAGAAAGCATGGAGCCAGGAGATTTTAAATAACTTTGTTATTTGTCCACTTTGAGACCACAAAATCTCGTGATTCACACAGAGTCTGTAGCTTTACCCAGGGTTCTGAGAGGAGGGACACGCGACTCAAGTGTAGGGGTCCAGGGTCAAAGGGGTTCCCGTACCTACTACACCCGAGAATCTCTAACGGGGACTAGAGGCAACCAACCTCTGGGGGACGGTCGCCTCAGCCACTGCTTTATTGGCAGGTCCTTGGAAGCGTGGACCAGTTAAAATCCTCCTGCTGTCTCCGGCCCCCTCCCAGCTACCGCCTTGGAAGCTGGGGGTGGGGCTGCTGCACATGATCCAATAGTAGTGCAGGAGGAACGCGCGCGCGCAGACGATTGGCTGCCGAGGGAGGGCGCTGTCAACGCCGGATTGGCTGCTGTTGAGGACGGAAGCGCCGAGGTCCAAAGCAACTGGAACCCGGCCGGCCGGCACGATGTTGGGCGCGAGCCGCGGGTTAGCGGGTCTGACGCTGCTGGGGCTGCTGCTGGCGCTCTCGGTGCGGAGCGGTGGCGCGTCGAAGGCCAGCGCCGGGCTAGTGACCTGCGGGTCAGTGCTGAAGCTACTCAACACCCACCACAGAGTGCGGCTGCACTCACATGACATCAAATACGGATCCGGTGCGCAGGGGTGGTGACTGGGACCGCCAGGGGGCGGAGGCTTAAAGATCAGGTGGTTCTAGCGGGGTCTGTGGGTTGTTAGGGAGCCGAGGGGTTGCGAGTCTAGACGGGCTTTTGGGTCTTGACAGAGAAGCCGCGGGGAGTGAGGTTGCGCGCGCGCGCGCGGTGTGGGGGGTATCCACCACTTAGGGTCCGGCCTGGGGTAGGGTGAGCCCTTCGGATCCTGGAGTGGTAAGGGGCTGTGGGGAAAACTTTTTAGTGTTCAAGTCGAGGGTCTGGAGGTTTGTGATTAACTAGAAACTACGGGTGGGGTGGGCTGTCCCTCTTCAGGCAGCGGCCAACAGTCGGTAACCGGCGTGGAGGCGTCCGACGATGCCAATAGTTACTGGCGGATTCGCGGCGGCTCCGAGGGTGGGTGCCCACGCGGGCTCCCAGTGCGCTGTGGGCAGGCAGTGCGGCTCACGCACGTGCTCACCGGCAAGAACCTGCACACGCACCACTTCCCGTCACCGCTATCCAACAACCAGGCAAGCCCTGTTCCGAACCCCTCCAAAGCTGCGCAGGGCAGGGACTCAAATGACAGCGGGAGGGAGGTGTGCCGGAGAGATGTAGGGGGAGGGATTCAGTCTCAGCTACTGTGAATTGGGAGTTCATATACGGAAGTTTATAGAGCTTCTGCTCTGGGTCCTGTCCCAAGGAACTTCCCCTACCGAGTTAGGAGAAGCATTGAGAGAAGTCAGTGCGATGAGTTCCTATTTGGACATGTAGGGGGACCCACACAGCAAAGAATAGGAAACTGCAGGAAGGAGAAACTCAGGTTGGGTCTGAAAGAGAAGTGAGAGCTTATCCCTACTCCTGCTAAAACATAGGCCCCATTGCAGCTGGTCTGGTAGGGTTATGGGGAGAACCTGACAGTGCTTTGGGGGAGTTTCAGGGGGAAATATTGGAGATAGGGAACTTGGCCATTAGCCTGGGAACTTGGGTATAAGGCCAGTGGGCACTACACGACTGATACAAGAGGCTCTATGCATCTGAAGAACCTACCATGGGGTGGGAATCTTTTTTTTTTTTTTTTTTTTTTTTGAGAACAGATTTCTCTATGTAGCCCTGGCTGTCCTAGAATGCACTATGTAGACCAGGTTGGCCTTAAACACCCAGAGATCTGCCTGCCTATACCTCCTGAGTGCTCTGCTTAAAGGCATTTGCCACCACACCTGGCTAGGGCAGGACTCTTGGCTTCCATTTGCTCAGCTGTGGGTGCTGAATGTCAGAGAAAGGACCAGAGGCCCAGGATACTAGGTGCACATATTACAGCTAGACATGCAGCTCAGGGGAGTCTGTTCCCTGTGTGTGACTTTCTATACCTTACACTCTCAGGAGGTGAGTGCTTTTGGGGAAGACGGTGAGGGTGATGACCTGGACCTGTGGACAGTACGATGTTCTGGGCAACACTGGGAGCGAGAGGCCAGTGTCCGTTTCCAGCATGTTGGCACCTCTGTGTTCCTGTCAGTTACTGGTGAACAGTATGGTAACCCAATCCGTGGGCAGCATGAGGTGCATGGCATGCCTAGTGCCAATGCACACAACACGTGGAAGGCCATGGAAGGAATCTTCATCAAGCCCGGAGCAGATCCCTCCACAGGTCACGATGAACTCTGAGCTGGATGGGAAGGGAGGGTGGCTGAGTGGGAATCCGCAGGGCTGCTCTTGTGTAAGACTCTGTAGGGGCCCTCAAGTGCCTTTCTGATTAAAGAATGTTGGTTTGTGATTATTTTTGCTGTACCCTGGGGAGGACCTGAGGGTGCTAGTCATATCTGTCCACGTCATCATCTCACATGTCTCAAGTACCTGTTCAAATAATTTTTGAGACCGTCCCACTATGTATCCCTGGCTGGCCTGGAACTCCCAGAGATCCACTTGCCTCTGCCTCCTGAGCGCTGGTATTAAAGGTGTATACGACCACAGCTGGCCCCAACCTGTTCAATAAACTAATTTTTATTACAGTGTGAGTGCATGAGATGTGTGTATGTTGCTACCTGTACCTCAGTGATGCGTGGAGGTCAGAAAACAACTCTGTCGCTTCTCACCTCCTACCTTCATGTTGGCTCCAGAGATCAAACTCAGCCTGCCAGCATTACACAGCACACACTAGCTGCTGAGCCATCTCACTGGTCCCAAACCTTTTTGGGATACCTGTCCGTGCATTAAAATATTGCCCTGAACTGTGATCTCACCTGTCTACCCTACAGAGTCCTTGTAGCAATCAACCTCATTTCCAGGACTTGATCTTAGGCAACGTTTCTATTGGACGGGCTTGGCTGCAGGGCCCTGACAACTGGGATGGGGCTCAAGCTCTCCAGTTCCCTCATCTCCTGCTCTCAGGAGCCCATTCTTCTGGTGGTTGTGGCAGTTTTGAAACTTTTCTTTCACTAAAGGCCAGTTGAGGATTCTGCCTATCTAGTGGAAATTAATACCCCAGGCTCCCAGACTTCCTTACCCTGACCTGCCCCAGGTGCATTATTAAGCCCCCACTAGGACCTCCCAAGGCCCTAAGGAAAGAGGAGAGCTAGGAGAGATGACTCGGTGGTGATGAGCACAGACTGCACTTTCAGAGGACTATCAACTACAACCTGTAACTCCAGGAGGGATTGTTCAGATCTCTTATTCCTGCACATGTGTGCACAAACCTAGAGGGACACGTGTAATTTTAAAAGAGTAAGAAAGGACATCTCAAGGGAAGACAACCTCCCCCTTCCGAACAAACAACAACAAAACCAATCTAGGTGGTTAAGGTTGTATAATTTAAAGACAAGACCAGAGGACTAGGGGATTGAGTTGTGGAACAGTTGGTAATTGGTATGTTTGAAGCTATAGAGAGCATTTTCTAGCATGTACAAGGCACAGGGCCCATTTCCAACACTAAAATTGGGTAAAATAATGCACATAATGTATATAGTTTAAATAAGCTGACACCAACAGAAGGGCCCACGCCAAGTAAGCTGACAGCTCTGTAGTGGTGCGTGTGTGGCCTCTAGAGGTGGCGGAAGAAATGACAGACTGCCTGGGCTTGGCTGAGCAGGTCATAAGGACTTCAGGGAACTAGTAGAATGATTATTAGTACTAGTAGTTAGTGGTTGATTTCCTGAGGGCCAGAAACTCCTAAGAGGCTGGGCCGACAGTTGGAGGAGGGACTTGGGATAGTGTGAGAAGAACAGAGATCACATGGACTTGGGAAATCAGTTGACTATTAATGAGTGGGTGAGAGAAAAGCTGCAGTTAATTTGAATCCTGAGGGGAGGGAGTTATGCCTTGGACCATCACTCCCCTATTCCTAACAGACCTGGTCTTTCCACTGACAAACTTTTATTTTTGAGACAGATCTTACCATGTGACTCTGGCTGGTCTGAAACTCACTATATAGACCAGGCATAGTGAACTCATAGAGATCCACCCTCTGCCTCCCAGGTACTGGGATAAAAGATGTGTATCACTGTGCCTGGATGTATTGCCAAACTTTTAAATGTTTATTAAATTGTGTGTGTGTGTGTGTGTGTGTGTGTGTGTGTGTGAGAGAGAGAGAGAGAGAGAGAGAGAGAGAGAGAGAGAGAGAGAACATGCACACAAATGTGGTGTCCTCAGATGTAAGAAAGGGGTGTTGGATCTCCAGGAGCTGGGATTGCAGATGACTGTGAGCTATCTAGTATGGGTGCTAAAAAAATTTTAAAGATTTATTTATTGTATGTGAGTGTACTGTTGCTCTCTGAGGACACACCAGAAAGGGCATCAGATCCCAGATGGCTGCGAGCCACCATGTGGCTGCTGGGATTTAAACTCAGGACCTCTGGAAGAGCAGTCAGTGCTTTTAACCACTGAGCCATCTCTCCAGCCCCATTTCAATTCAATTTTAACAGCTCTGCAAGAGCAGTACTCGATTTTGACAGCCATGCAATTGATCTCTCCAGCCCTCAAACTCTTGAGCTTCACGTAGAAATCTGCAATCCTCTCCTCTGAGAGGATTTACATGGAAGTGGATGATTAGGAGGGGATTTCAGTAAACAATGTGTAGAGCTGTGGGGCTGATTGAGGGGAAGCTGCATTGTGGGAAGGGTCCACCCTATCACTCAGTCTTATTGGGGGAAGTCTCACTAAAGTCATACCATCTGAAAGGAATGGAAGCCAGGATAGGCACCCAGCGAACATCTCTCATTGGCTGAGGGATGCTGGCTGGGTTCTGTAGTATTTCTTACTCCATGTATTGGATAAGGGTTCCAGCAGCCAGAATCACAAGTGGGCTGTTCTCTCTGCAGAAGAGCCAAGAGGGTTTGGGTGGGGCACTCCAGCCTCGATATATGCTGTCCATGCAAGGGGGTATTGCTATGGTCCACCCAGGAAAGCAGCGAGGCATTAGAGTGTGGATTAAGGAAAGAAGTCAAGTGCACAGCAGGTAGGAGTCCTGGGTATCCAATAAGATTTTGGAGCAGGAAAGTTGCTTCCATGAAGAATATAGAATACGACAAACCAAGATCCGAGGAGCAGCAGCTGGACACTTTAATTTTACATTTGATTTTTATCTTTATGTGTATGGGTGTTTTGCCTGCCCATATGTCTGTGCATGCAATGGCTTTAAGAGACCAGAAGAGCAAGTCAGAACTTCTGGAACTGGAGTTACAGATGCTTGTGAGACAACATGTGGATGCTGACATGGGACCTGAGTCCTCTGGTAGAGCAGCCCACCCTGTAAACACTGAGCCTTCTTTCTGGTGAGGCCCCTCTCCTTAAACACAGTATTTCATGTAACTCAGGCTGGTCTTTTCCCCACTTCCTGAATGCTGGGATTTCTGTGTGTTTTGTATCTGTGTGGAAAGGTACAGTGTGGTGGCTGCATCCCCAGCACTACAAAGACCCAGGAGGATTACCACAAGCACAAGACTAGCCTGGTCTACTCAGTGAGTTCCTGGCTAACCAGTGGTATATAATGTCTCAAAAAAACAGTGCTCTGAGGGACCGAGAAATGACCGGTCAGTGTTAAGAGCATTGGTTGCTCTACCAGAGGACACGGGTTTCATTTTCAGCATGCATGTGCTTCCTTACAATCCTCTGTAGTCCCAGTTCCAGAGGATGAAAAGCCTTCGATCTCCCTGAACGCTAGTCATGTACATGGTGGTACAGACACCCGCGCGCGTGCGCGCGCGCGCACACACACACACACACACACACACACACACACTACATCTAAAATAAAGTGGACAAAATGAGTTTCTGAAGATTGAAAACCAGCTCTGTCTGCTTTTTTTTTTTTTTTTTTTTTTTTTGGTTCTTTTTTTCGGAGCTGGGGACCGAACCCAGGGCCTTGCGCTTCCTAGGTAAGCGCTCTACCACTGAGCTAAACCCCAGCCCCAGCTCTGTCTGCTTTAAACATTTTTTTTTTTCTCAGCCTTTTAACTGGGTATAAAGATTCCTGTTTCACGGGGTTGGGGATTTAGCTCAGTGGAAGAGCGCTTGCCTAGCGAGCGCAAGGCCCTGGGTTCAGTCCCCAGCTCCGAAAAAAAAGAAAAAAAAAAAAAAGATTCCTGTTTCACGTGGATATAACTGGGGCTAAAACACAGATGCCAGCCGCAAAACTGTATTTTTCCCTTCACCAACATAGACCTGAGTAGAGCTCCTCAGGTTCTGGGTGCTAGGTGGTGTGTATCTTTGGACTTAACAGCTCAGAAAGGTCATTTAATGAACTGACTCACAAAGTGGTTCACATTCTCAATGGCCTCAGGTCTCTACAGCCCAGCTGGAAGTTTCCTGATGAAGTTGGACAGAAAGGGGGAAGGCCACGGTCTTTGAGTGTGTGTCTCATCCTGGAGGAGCAATGAGCAAATTTCATGCTAAAGACCGAAGCACCCCGGAGGGGTTCATTCAACCACTGGCTTGGCCAAAGGCTGGGATACTTTCCCGGGATCTTAGTACCCTCGCTAATTTGGTGAGCTGTGTAGTGAGCATGGACGCGCCCTCGACAGTATCGCTTCAATACCTGCAGAGAAATGAGCTGGGAAAAGGCGGGCAGAGGTCCTTTTCAAGAGTTATGAATGAGGAGAAAGTGTAGAACTCATTGTTAAACCGGTGGAGCCAAAACTCGGGCGCCTGGCCAATCGGAACCTGGAGGCTATTTTGAAATCTTTCCAGCAGCAGCCAATAGGTGCGCAGGAAGCGAAGCTTGGTACTGGAGCAAGCCAATGAGGCTGGCGCTGTGCCTTGAGGCCTGGGGCTCGGCCCTCGGGACTGTCAGAGGGTTAAAAATGGAGCGGAGGGAGAGAGGCCGCCACGAGGTGCCGGGTTGTCTGGATAGGAAGGGGCCGCCGCAGACCTGGATCTTCCACTAATCTTCACCTTGTCCCCACGATGAGAACAAGAGGTGTGTGTCCACGTGAGTAGCTGGTCTAGGGTAGGAGGTGCGGCGAGGCCAGGGAAACTCCAGATGCCTTAAAACCCTAGTTCTGCTTCTCCAGGCCGGAGAATCTGTTAGGACAGAGTGCAGAATTCATACTGGGGGAACGGACCAAGGGCCAGGTCTCGGGCTCCAAGGGCCTCGCCTGCTAGGAGTGAACCAACCCTCTTATTCTGTGAGTTCTGGGTTGAAACGGGTTGCAAGTAGACCCACTGTGTTCCTCCTGCAGCTGAGTGCAGGCCCCTCTCCTTTGTGTTTAAACCCCCTCGGGTGGTCGCCCTTCAGCTTCCTCCTAGAAGTGCTTCACCAGAATAAGAATCATGTTGGAGAAAGTTTGAGTGCCCTGAAGTTTGTAAGACCAGAGGACTGCATCCCGGATGGAATCCCTTCTGTTCTCCAAGTCTTGAATAGAGGTCCCACCCACCCGCGGTGGTTGAACTTCCAGTCCTGCGTGCAGGAGGGCGATGGATTCCCTGCTGGCTGCGGGTGCTCTGACTAGGTTGCACTACTGTGCTGTGGAAAGCAGTGCAATGGTATTGTCAAAGCATCTGGGACCAGTCTCACAGACTACCTCACCTAGAGTTCCTTCTTTCTTCCCGCTCCAGGCCTGGCCCCTCAGGCTCGCAGGCTATTCCCTCCCCCTGCTCATTTTACTCTCTTCTCCTTGGAAACTTGAGATTGCAGCCAGGCCTGTGTCTCTGGGGTCAGAGGGCGTCCTTTGCTCAGGCAGAGGCTCCGCCCAGGTGGGTATGCATTCTAAACCTAAGATTCCCACCCACCCCAGCCACCCCCTCCCCATGCCCCGCCCTACCCCTTGAGACTGACTGGCTTGCTGGACACTCTTTCCCTGTTGCACTACTGTGGGCCTCTGGGAAGCAGTGCAATGATGAAAGGGCATCCGTCAGGCCAGCTAAGGAACCTGAAGTACAAAAGGGTCAGTGCTGGCATCCGGTTCATGAGTGCAGAGCTAGAGAAGTTTCTCCATCTGAGAGGGTAAGATGGATGCTGGAAACCACATTCCAAGGCTGGAACAGAAGGGAGACCCCAGATGTGGAAAGGCTCCAGTTTCAAGGTCTTAGCCCCTATCCCCCAGGTTAAGACAGGAAAGCCCGCTGGGAAGTGAGTGCGGTAGCTCATGCCTTAAATCCCAGCACTTGGGGGACATAGGCAGGTGGATCTCCTGGGTTCCAGGACAGCCTGGTCTATGTAGTGAGTTCCAGGACAGCCAGGGATACACAGAGAAACTGTGTCTTGAAAAACCAAAATAACGAATTAATTTAAAAAAGAAAGAAAGATCATCGGTGAGTCCATGCTTATTGTGGTGGCTCTTGCCTGGAGGCTGATGCAGGAAGATTGCCTCATATTTAAAGCAAGAATCAAAACAAAACAAAATTAGGAACTCCAGGACCTTGTGGAGAGGAATGGATGCTCACCTCTTTCTATGGAAAAGGTTTGTGTACCTTGCTTAGCCTTGACTGCATTGGGAAGAGCAGGACTCAGCCTTCCTTGAGGTAACCAAGGGAAAGGGAGAATGCCCTCACACCCTGGGGCTCAGCAGAAAGTGTCCTGCCCGGGACGGATTGATGGCCTTGGAACAAGAAGCCTGCAGAGAAGGCCTGCCAACCATGTCTGCTTGCTCCTGAGGAGGAGAGGCATGGTGGTGTCTGGCACGTCTGCTTTCCCAGACAGGGTTGGATTTGAACTTTTAAGGATACTGGATCTTGAGTGTGCTTGCAGTTACCTTTACCAGCAAGACAGCACTGGGAAGGCATAGGTAGGTGAATCTCTGTGAATTCAAGGACAACCTGGTCTACACAGCAAGTTCCAGGACAGCTATATTTACATGGTAAAACCCTGTTTCGAAGCACCTCCACCTCCCAACCCCCCTTTAAAAACAAACAAAAACCTATTGGGAGGTGATCATGCCTGTCTCCTTGAGAGGAGCCCCAGGCTTCCAGATTCACTTTTGGGAGTAGCCTTCACCCTGGGGGTTGAGAAAATCAGCCTTTACTCTAGCCCCTGGCCCCGCTATGGGAACTGCTCTGATACATAATGAGTCTCAGGCCTGATGGGGCTTTGATGGGGAAGAAGCAACCACCCTCCTTTGTGGCTAGGGTAGATGTGGGTCAGCAGCTGTTGCTGCAGCAGATCTATCCTGAGACACCCAGGAATCCTTACTTGTACACATCTTGGATGTGGGCCTGGAGGTCAGGGGGTTCTGGAGCGCAAAGGATTTAGGTTGGCTAAGTCACTTCTGAGAGTTTGAATCAGGAAGATTGTTTGGGAGGTGAAGACAGCCTTCTGAAATGCAGCAGAGGGGCAAGAGAGAAAGGACAGAAGCTGGGGACTGGCTCAGGGGTAGAACATTTGCCTATTATGCACAGGGTCCAGGGTTCAATCCCTGGCATTCGGGAGGGTAGGGAGGGGAGATAGGCGGAAGGAGGGGGCACAGAAGGACATTAAGACATAGCAAAGAAGTGGTCACGGGTGCAGGCACAGTCTTTAATCTCATCATTTGGAAGGCAGAGTTCCAGACCAGCCTGGTCTACAGTGGTTTCCAGTATAGCTAGAACTACATAGCGAGAACTTGTCTCAAAAAAAACAAACAAACAAACAAACAAACAAACAAACAAACTCAAACTAACAAAGAAGGGCTCTTTGCGGGCAGAAGGAAGTCCTTTTGGATAGTATCTTAGTGAACTGGAAGCTAGATTCAATTACCAGGGCAGACTGGTAAGGCAGGATAGGGAAGGAACTGCAAATTGGGAGAGGGCTGGGTGCTTTGGGACCGAAAGGACCATGGCTCGGAAGGAGATCAAAATCCTGAAGGAGCTCAAAATCCAGAAGGTACCTGGGTGCCTTTAGAGGTCACAGTGGGGAGGGGGGGTGGAGCAGCTGGGGGGGTTATTGGGAGGGGTGGTGGCGCAGGTTGGAGAGGTGAGCATTGTTACGTATACTGGTGCTGGTCCCGCCCCCTGACTCTGTGGGCATTCCCTGGGGTAGACCGGGAAGGGGGCGGGTAGTCTGGGGATCTGGAGTCTGCACTGCGGCTGTAGGGAGAGAGTGGGTGCGTCCTGCAGTCCCCATCCCAATGGTTTCCCATCACCTTTCTCAGTCGGGGCCCTCGGGAGGGTCTCCCTGCCCCAGGAGCCCTGCCCCGATGTTCCCTCTACCCACAGGCAGCATCGGCCCACCACCAGCAGTCCATTTCCAATGGAAGTCCTGGATGAGTTCGACAGCGAATTCCCCCTGAGTGTGACCTTCTGCCAGCTCATTTCCGAGGATGACTTCGAGAGGCAAGCAGCTACCTACACAGAGCGTGCGCTGCGACGCCTCTTCCGCTCCTTGGACCGCAACCCAGCGCTGGCCGAGAGGGTTGTGCGGAAGGGCAAGCAGACCGAGATCGAGCAGCGCGGGCTCCTCTCCAACCTCTGGGTGCGGGCAGCAGGAAGCCACCAACTCCCCCAGTTGTTTCTTAGGGCAGAGCTTTGAGGGTGGGATTTTGGCTAAGGGATGAATGGGTAGGTTATCTATTGATTGGGGCAGCCAAAGAGGTCTTTCCAAAGCCAAGAATGCCAAGGCTGAGGAAGGAGCAGGCAAACGACTCTTCTGCCTTCCCGACTTTCCTCGTTATTGCAGGCGAAGTTTGTCTGCACTGTCCAGGGGGATCTAAACCAGTGCAACAGCATGGGGGCCCTGGAGATGCATCAGCGCCTGGAGCAGCTGAAGAGGCGCATCCACCGTGTGCATCTGTACTCCCAGGGTGAGGCTCAATTTCTGAAGGTGCAAACCCTTGGGACTCTGAGCCCCGCGCATCTGCTTCCCCTCTGCCTCCCATCACATTACAGTGTTTGTCAAGCTCAGGTTAACATCTTAGGTGCAGGTAAGGTGCCCACCTCCACTCCCGACGTTGGATTTGCCTCTCTTGGATCAGATTTAATGAAGAGCGGTAAGGAGGACCTGGGACAGAAGGGAGAAAAGGAACACCTCCTAGCAAGATTAGATAATTTAGAGACTAATAACTGACGGTGGGGAAGGGGTCATAGACACATTCAATCTCAGCCTTAGGATATTTGCCTTAATTAAAATAATTTACTTATTTGAGACAGGGTCTCATTCTGAAGTCCTACCGGCCTCAAAATCTGCCTGCCTCTCTGCCTTCAAAGAGTGCTGGGATTAAAAGCGTGCTCTACCACACCTGGCTCTAAAACAACATTTTTATGGTGTGCACGAGCACATGTGTAAGGCACACATGTGGAGGTTAGAGGATGACTCTCGGGAGTCAGTTTTTCTACTGTAGGATCTGGAGATCTAACTCAGGTTGTCAGCCTTACACGGCGAATGCTTCTACCCAGTGAGCCATCTTGCTGGCCCCTTAATATTTTGTCTTGTCTTCTCTATCTATCTCTTCTATTTTTCCTAGAGTCTCACTATGTAACTCTGGCCAGCCTGGATCTAAGTCACTGGGTAGATCGGGTTGACCTCACAGAGACCCACCTGCCTGGGTGTAAAGACATGGGCCACCACATGGCTCTCAGCTGTCCCCACCTTTGGTTTTTTTTGTTTGTTTTTGTTTGTTTTTTTGACATAAGGTCTCTTGCTGAATCTGAAGTTTATTGGCCAGTGTTGTCAGGAATCTGTTTCCATTCTCAGATTGTTGTGATTACAGGTGTAATCTAGGCTGGTGATGTAGGGACTTTACCAAGTAAGCCAGGTCCTCAGCCTGCTCCCCTCTTCTTCTTTTCGGGTACATCTATTTCTTAACAGTTTTAAAGCATTTTATTTACGTATGTGTGTGTGTGTGTGTGTGTGTGTGTGTGTGTGTGTGTATGTACAGATGCCTGTGGAAGCCAGAAAAGGGTATACGCTTCCCTACAGCTACAGTTAGAGATGCCTGTGAGCCACCTGACATGGGTGCTGAGAACTGAACTTAGATCATCTTTAAGAACAATAAGTGCTCTTAACAACTGAGCTCTCTCTCTAGTTCTTCTATTCCATTGACTCTGTGTGTGTGTGTGTGAGTGTGTGTATGTGTGAGTGTGAGTGTGCGTGTGTGAGTGTTAGTGTGTGTGAGTGTGTGTATGTGAGTGTGTGAGTGTGTGTGTGTGAGTGTGAGTGTGAGTATGTGTGTGAGTGTGTGAGTGTGTGTGAGTGTGTATATGTGTGAGTGTGTGAGTGTGTGTGTGAGTGTGAGTGTGAGTATGTGTGTGAGTGTGTGAGTGTGTGTGTGAGTGTGTGTATGTGTGAGTGTGTGAGTGTGTGTGTGTGAGTGTGAGTGTGAGTATGTGTGTGAGTATGTGTGTGTGTGAGTGTGTGTGTGAGTGTGTGTGTATGTGTGAGTGTGTGAGTGTGTGTGTGTGTGTGTACATGCACAAGCACACTCAAACACTTTCTGTTCTGCATATATGGATGCCTGAGGACGGTTTGGAAAAGACCCAGCTGTACCACAGCTCAGGCTGTCAAGCTCTCTTGCTTGCTGAGCCATCTGTCAGCCCTTACTACTTTTTTTTTTTTTTTTTTTTTTTCCGGAGCTGGGGACGGAACCCAGGGCCTTGGGCAAGCGCTCTACCACTGAGCTAAATCCCCAACCCCCGCTTACTACTTTTTAAGGCCTCCTATATCCCAGGCTGACCTTAGACTTGTAGCCGAGATTAGCTTTGAGTTCCTGACTCTCCTGCCTCTATCTCCTGGGTTTTGGGATTACAGGCATGCACCACCACATCTATCGAATGAAGTCTTCCCATGGGCTGGTAAGGTATGCTTTGACTAAAGCCCACTGTACCCCACACACTCAGCAAGTCCATAAGACCTAACAGTGCAGCAGGTCCTGGCTCACAGTCTAGCCAGACGTTTGGCTGCTTGGCTGGTTCCTTTTCTTCCCTCCATTCTTTTCCTCCTTTCCACCCTTCTACGAGGTAAACCATGACCGTTAACCAACGAGCAACCCAGCAACAGTCCAACACGCCTCTCGGGGCCCTAGGATTTATTACCTTCTAAAGAGTCCTCGGAATTCCAAATGTCACACAATGGCAAAAACTATCTGCAGCTGGGGAAAATCACGCCCCACTAGAGCATGAGGCAAACCCTCGTCAGCTGCTGTGTACAGTCTAAAGCAGTTCCCATACCCCACACCGGGATTAAATGAGAGCATGTTCTATTTCCATGGTTTTGTTTTTTAAAGAAACCTAATGTCCAGGCATCACTTTCTTTGAACCCACCTTTGCAAGACCTTTCTGGGTTTTCTTCTAAAAGCAGTACCATTTTCCACGCCCATGTGCCTCTGAGGCTGGGTGTCGCTGAGGGCTCACTGTCTGGTGGTGCCTGAATACTCTTGCTGGTGTTGGCCAACTCAGTCTTCCACAGTCCTTGGGAGGCACAGGTTATCTTACATGACCTGTTTTACTCACCACTTCCTTCAAAATTCTATTCTTAAAGTTACTCATCTTAACATGGATTTTGCCTTCATGCAGACAAGATCCGGCTCTGTAAGAGACTGACCAAAGGCTCTGGTGGTAAAATTCTTGCCGAGCCCACATGAAGCCCTGAGTTTGATCCTAAGCACCACATAAACTCTCTGCATCCGTATACTCCTAGCAACCTGCAGGTCAGAGGCAGAAAGATGGCAAAGTTAAGGTGCTTCTCGAATGCAGTCAGAGGCCGTGTAGGATATGCAAGATCCTACGGAAGGGAAGGCGGATACAGAGAATGATGGAGACAGAGGAAAGAGATTAATTTTTGAATCCTTTCTTTAATGTATTGGGTGACTGCTAAGATACTGCCCGCTGACACCTGTCATTGGTGGCCCGAGGTATTGGGCCAGGATTCTTGAAAAAGCCTGAAAAGGATTTTCCTTTATCGGGAAAGACTATAAAACCCTTGTGTTAGTTCACTTGGACCCTACTGCCCAAGGTGTCAGTACTCACTAACGTATCTGATGCAGATGCGAAGAAGAGAAGGAGGAGGCCGAAACCAAAGAAACCAGATCCCATCTTTCGAGACCGGTCGACCTCCCCATGCCTGCCACCAGCCCTATTACCACCACCACTGCTGCCGCCGCCACCGCCACAACCTGTCACCACCGTGGCCTCTGTAGTGGCTGCGTCACCCTCTGTCTACACTATGCCCCGGGTCTTTGGCCCCTTCCCTCCACTGTCTGGCAAGCCGGTCAGTGGGAACATGCTCTACGAAAAGAAGTCCTGGTGGGGAGGGCAGCTTCATTTTACCTATCCTGCCCACAGCATTGGTTCTCAAGTTTCTGCAGAAGGGCTCCTCTCAGGCTTTGAGTATAGGCTAGCAGTGGGTCAAACATAAGAGAGGGCTTGCCCTGGCTAAGGGCCACAGTGAGCGGGGATGTCCAAAGCTCATGTCCTCTCTGAGCCAGCAGTCTGGGTAGACTTGGACATCCCTGAGAACGAGGAAGACCACAGACTTTGCTCACATCTTTATCCCCGTTCTTTCTCTCAGGGAGGTAGCTGCACCTTTGGGCTCCCTTCTCTAGAAGCTCTCCTCTTTCCTGTATCCTCGCCTCAGGGTTAGGACTTCTAGGTTTCCAGCCATCTTTCCTCTCTGTCCCTGGAATCAACTCTTGCTTCCTGTCTAAGGATGGCTTTTCTGTGTGGAGCAGTTTTCACTCCGCCCTGAGATTTCCTTTGTTTCTTGTAGATGGAGAAACTGGATATTTCAAGGTCTGAAGTGAAATTAAACTGGAATGGTCTTTCATCAACGTCAAAGAGGTAGAAGGGAATTACTCAGTTTGAAAGAAACAAACATTTGGGGACCATCTTCAGTGCCAGGCTTGTTTTGTCCCAGCCTCTTTTTTTTTTTTTTAACACTATTTTTTTTTCCAGAGCTGGGGACCGAACCCAGGGCCTTGCACTTGCTAGGCAAGCGCTCTACCACTGAGCTAAATCCCCAACCCCTGTCCCAGCCTCTTAATTCTCAGAGTTTTGGGTGGAGATTATATTCTATTCAAAGGGAAGTCTGGACTCTTGGGCCTGTGTTACAGATAAGCATGCTGAGGCTGTGAATGGGCCCAAGGCCAACATCCTGTTTCTTCCCTATCTTACAGCCACATGGTTGATCTGACCCCCTTGGTCCTCAACCCCGGAGGCTTCCATTTCTCATATTTGGCAGGAAACAGTGCACACAAGCTCCATTGCCCTGCCTTTCCCTGGTGAGTATCTGCACTTTTCTGACACTGACCTTACGGGCTCTCTTCAGTCCCCCGGTCCCTGCCTCTGGAAGGCACTGTAATATCATGCTCCAGGGCAGAAGGAGAACCATGGTCACATTTCCAGGACCTCACATGTAATCAGTGTTTGCATTGATAGATGACATCAGTGATTGGCCAACACAGCTCAATAGAAAGGAGACAGCTAAGGGGTAGCCTTGTAATTGTCGTATTGCAAAGAAGGGTTTACCAAATGTGGATTCTGAAAACCCACTTGTAGAGATAGAGATGTGGCTTGTGATCACAGCACTTGGGAGGTGGAGGCAGAAGGATCAGAAATTCAAGGTCATTTCTGCTTATATACTCCTGGTGAGGCCAGCCTCAGCAGCACGGAACCCTGTCTCAAGGGGGAAACTTCTCTATGCTCCACTAGTAAATCCTTTTCCTCTCTCCTTTCCTAAACTCCTGGAAGCCACTGGGGTGTGTGTGTGTTCTACCTCTAAGCTACACTCCATCCCTAGTCTTGTTTCTAACTCTTCCTTGAGATAACTCATCTGTCCCAAGGAGGGATTATTTTTCTTTATACCAGGAAGGTTGGGAAAGCACCAAAATCCATCATGTTGTGTGTGCTGAGAGGTTTGTGCTGTGAGACCTAAAGTCCCTATATGAGTGTCCAAACCAATACGTTAGAAAGGCTGATGTTCCTTCCATATGCGCTGTGTCTGTGATGGAATTAAGCATGCTTTCTTATTGAGGACCAGAAAATTGTTGTGAGCGTTGAAGGTACAAGCACAGACTCAGAAAACGGAAGAGGTGCGAGGATTTTTAAAGTAATAATAAAATAAAAACCACCACACATCCTTTTGAGATGGGCCACTGTGTGTGTTACCCAGGCCGATCTGAGCATCTAGGCTTAAGCAATCCCCATTACAGCCTCCTAGAAATCGGGGATGTCCTCATACTGCCCAAAGGAGTAGCTTTCCTTCTATGGCAGCTCCAGGGGTTATGAATCCATCTCATTGTGGTTCTCATTGACATTTTCTCCTTTTTTCCCTCTTCTTCTGAGACAAGGTTTCTCTTTGTACCCTGGCTACATTTTCCTGGTGTCCAATGATGTTGAATCATTTTTCTGAACTTACTGCTGATTTGAATGTCTTTGGGAAATATGTATTTGAATGGGAGCAGAGTCTTTGAACAGGGGCCTCAGAAGCTCTGTGAGTCCATTTGGTGAATGACCACACCTGGACTGATGGTCAGGAGGCAGATCAGCTTTACTTAGGGTGGTTGAAGGCTTATAAAGTTTTGGGGGTCTGAGGGCAGGGACATCCAGGATGGGCAAAAGTCATTGGCTGGGGGTTTATGGTACCTGGAATGCCTCCTGAGCATAGGGAAACATTTCTGGAATCTCAGGGGCCAGCTGAACAGGAGAAAGGAAATTGATCCTATAAATGAATCGAGGCCATATGACACTCCTCAGATACAAGTGTAGGGGCTTAGAATCTGAGCAGAGGTTATCTGGTCATGGTGGACTTTGACTTTAACTAGCTGTTTTCCTACAGGGTTCTTGGTGTTTTGTCTTTTCCTCCCTTGATTTAAAAAGATTTATTTTTATTATTTTAATTATGTTTATCAGCACGTGAGTTCAAGCCCCTACATTGACCAGAGGCACTGGCTATCCTAGACCTGGAATTGCATATGGTTGTGAACTGCCCGATGTGGGTGCTGGGAATTGAACTGGGATCTCTGCAAAAACATCATGGCTTCTTTTTTTTTTTTTTTTTTTTTTTTTTTTTTTGGTTCTTTTTTTTCGGAGCTGGGGACCGAACCCAGGGCCTTGCGCTTCCTAGGTAAGCGCTCTACTTTTTTCTGGATTAAAAAATTTTTTTTTGGTTATTAGTATTTGAAACAGGGTCTCATTGTATAGTCCTGGCTGTCCTGGACCTCAGTATGTAGACCAGCCTGGCTTCTGAATCAGAAAAATTCCTGCCTCTGTCTCAGGAGTGCTGGAGTTAAAAGCATGTGCATCTGCCAAACATGCTTGAGTTTTAAATTGTGAGTATGTGTGTCTCTGTGAGGTATGTGGTTGTGAGTGCAGGTTCCTGCAAAGGCCAGAAGAGGACACCAGATGCCCTGAGTCACTCAGATACGAGGAACAGAAGTCAGGTCCACTGTGAGGTCAGTCAGTACCTGCTGTTAACTGCTGAGTCCTCACTCCAGCCCTCCTCCTTGATGTGTATAACATCCTTTTTATGTTGTAGAGATAATTTTTTATCAAATGCAATTTGCAAATATCTTCTCCCATTCTTTTTGCTTTGAAGTGCAAAGTTCTAATCTTTGGGTTCCTTTTTGTGGTTGCTCTGAGGCAGAGCTTTCCAGTCAGCCCATTTTACCTCAAACGATCCTTCAGCCTCAGCCTTCCTTCCTGAGTGCTGAAGAGTAGGTTTGTTACAGGTATGACTAAATTCAGATAACCTATTCTGACCACCAGCTTGGCTAGATAGCTGAGGCTTGCTGAACCTTTAACTCCTGATCTTCCTTCCTCCAGTTTCCACATCCTGATATAGGAAGATGTGCCCAGCTTGGTCTTTTTGAGAGACAGTCTTCTCAAAATGGGCCATGAACTATATATGTTCTCAAATTCAATTAATTGTTTTGAGATTGACTGACACCTTGGAAACTACCTCCAAAGCTAAGGTCCTTCTGAATGCAGGGCTTGTAAGATGTTAGGTAAGTGACTTACTGCAGATCTGCATCCTGCCCTCTCCTGCTTTCTGAGTCAGGATAAGCTGACCCTGAACTTGTGACTTTTTCTGTCCCCATCTTCCTAGAAGGGTGATTATCAAGAGAGGGGCCTTAGGCATTTTAAAACTTCTTCTTAGGTTCATGGAGAAAAGCTATTTCTATAAAACTTTATGGTAGAATCAGTTAAAAAGAAGAAATGTAGCTGGTATAGCGGCGGCAGTAGCAGGCAGAGCTCTGTAAGTGTGAAACCAGTCTACATAGTGAGTTCCAAGCCAGCCAGAGTAGCATAGTAAGACACCGTCTTTAAGTCAAACAAAAGCGCATCACTACCATCAACAAGGAAAATCCAGAAGAAGGAAACGTGAATCAGGCGTGGTGATGCCAGCCTTCAGTCCCAGCACTCGTGGGCTGAAGGTGGTACTACTACAAGTTTGTGGTCAGCCTGCTCAAGAGAGTTCTAGAAATCTAGGCCTACCAAAGCTATGAGGGCTGCTATAGGGAGGTCTTGTCTCAAACAAACAAAGTCTAGAAAGAAATGTATGCGTTTATAGTTATGTAGTAGTCAGGTTATGTATACATTGTATGGCTTATCTGGGGATGGGTCAGAGGAATGACCACTCACATTTACCCTAGTGAACCTGTGTGTTTGTTGTGGTTTGTTGTAGAATTTATTTAACCCTGGCCCAGGGTTTCCACCCCTCCTTGACTATTCAGTTCCTGGATAAAAGACACACACAACCTTTATATTCACAATAAGCCTTAACCAGTACAAGATCTGAGCAGATAACTGTCTTTTAGGTTGTTAGAATCAACTCTATCAATAATGCTGAGTTATTACTTGCTGTGTCTTTTTTTCTTTTTTTAAAGAATTATTTATTTTATGTATGTGAGTACACTGTCGCTGTCTTCAGACACACCAGAGAAGGCATCAGATCCCATTACAGATGGTTGTGAGCCACCATGTGGTTGCTACGAATTGAACTCAGGACCTCTGGAAGAGCAGTCAGTGCTCTTAACCGCCGAGCCATCCCTCCAGCCCCTTCTTTTTCTTTTTTAATTGGCTATTTTATGTATTTACATTTCTTTTTTTTATTGGATATTTTCTTTATTTACATTTCCTGATTTCCTCTCAGGAATCCCCCTATCCCTTCCCTGCTCCCTCTGCCTCTTTAAGAGTGTTCCCCCACCCACCTACCTACCCCTTCCCATCTTCCTGCCCTGGCATTTCCCTACATGGGGTCATTGAGCCTTCACAGGGCCAAGGGCCTCTCCTCTCATTGATGCCTGATAAGGCCATCCTCTGCTACATATGTGGCTGGAGTCATGGGTCCTTCCATGTGTATTCTCTGGTTAGTGGTTTAGTCTCTGGGAGTTCTGGGGAGTCTGGTTGGTTGATACTGTTCTTTTTATGGGGTTAAACCCCTTCAGCTCCTTCAGCTATGTCCTCCATTGGGGGCCCCATTTTCAGTCCAGTGGTTGATTGAGAGCATCTGTATTTCTCAGGCTCTGACAGAGCCCCTCAGGAGACAGCTATATCAGGCTTCTGTCAGCATGCACTTCTTGGCATCCACAATATCGTCTGGGTTTGGTGAATGTCTCTGGATGACTTTTCCCTCAGTCTCCTCCACACTTTGTCTCTGTATTTCCTCCTGTGAATATTTTGTTCTCCCTTCTAAGAAGGACTGGAGCATCCACTCTTTGGGCTTCCAGCTTCTTGAGCTTCATGTGGTCTGTGGATTGTATCTTGGGTATGCTGCACTTTTGGGCTAATATCCACTTATCAGTGAGTGCATACCATGTGTATTTTTATGTGATTGGTTTGCCTCACTCAGGATGATATTTTCTAGTTCATTCCATTTGCCTATAAATTTCATGAAGTCATAGCTGAGTAGTACTCCATTGTGTAGATGTACCACATTTTCTGTATCCATTCTTCTGTTGAAGGGCATCTGGGTTCTTTCCAGCTTCTGGCTCTTATAAATAAGGCTATTATGAACATAGTGGAGCATGTGTCTTTGTTGTATGTTGGAGCATCTTTTGGGTATATGCACAGGAGGGGGATACCTGGGTCCTTAGGTAGTGCAATGTCCAATTTTCTGAGGAACCTCCAGACTGATTTCCAGAGTGTTTTTACCAGTCTGCAATCCCACCAACAATGGAGAAGTGTTCCTCTTTCTCCACATCCTCTCCAGTATCTGTTATCACCTGAGTTTTTTAATCTTAGCCATTCTGACTGGTATGAGGTGGAATCTTAGGGTTGTTTTGATTTGCATTTCCCTTATGACTAAGGATGTCGAACATTTCTTTAGGTGCTTCTCAGCCATTCGATATTCCTCAGCTGAGAATTTTTTGTTTAGCTCTGTACCCCATTTTTAATAGGGTTATTTGGCTCTCGGAGTTTTACTTCTTGAGTTCTTTGTATATTTTGGATATTAGCCTTCTATCAGATGTACGATTAGTAAAGATCTTTTCCCAATCTGTTCATTGCCATTTTGTCCTAATGACAGTGTCCTTTGCCTTACAGCAGCTTTGCAGCTTTATGAGGTCCCATTTGTCGATTCTTGATCTTAGAGCATAAGCCATTGGTGTTTTGTTCAGGAAATTTTCCCAGTGGCCATTTGTTTGAGACTCTTCCCCACTTTGTTTTTCTATTAGTTTGAGTGCATCTGGTTTGATGTGGAGGTCCTTGACCCACTTGGAATTAAGCTTTGTATAGGACGATAAGAATGGATCAATTTGCATTCTTCTACCTGGTGACCTACAGTTGAACCAGCACCATTTGCTGAAAATGCTATCTTTTTTCCATTGGATAGTTTTAGCTCCTTTGTTAAAAATCAAGTGACCATAAGTGTGTGGATTCGGGGCTGGGGATTTAGCTCAGTGGTAGAGCGCTTACCTAGGAAGCACAAGGCCCTGGGTTCGGTACCCAGCTCCGAAAAAAAGAACCAAAAAAAAAAAAAAAAGTGTGTGGATTCATTTCTGGACCTTCAATTCTATTCCACTGATCTACCTGCCTGTCTCTGTACCAATACCATATAGTTTTTATCACTGTTCCTCTGTAATACAGCTTGAGGTCAGGGATGGTGATTCCCCTAGAAGTTCTTTTTTTTTCTTTCTTTCTTTCTTTTTTTCGGGGCTGGGGACCGAACCCAGGACCTTGCGCTTCCTAGGCAAATGCTCTACCACTGAGCCAAATCCCCAACCCCTAGAAGTTCTTTTGTGGTTGAGAATAGATAGTTTTTGCTATTTTGGATCTTTTGCTTTTTCAAATGAATCTGCAAATTGCTCTTTCTAACTCTATGAAGAATTGAGTTGGGATTTTGATGGAGATTACATTGAATCTGTAGATTGCCACTGGCTGGGCGGGGGTTCCTGTGCCCCTGGATCCTAGGGGACCCAGTTACTTCAGGCATTGGGACAGATCTTGTGTCCTCCTCACCTGTGATCCTGGGGGTGTTAGAGTACCTGGGTGATGTACTTCCTCTGGGTGTTGTGAGAATGGGTGCAGAAACAGTACCCAAGGTCTGCATAGGGCACAAGTTCAAATCAGAAGGGACTACTTGATGTGTTTTATCTCTTAACTCTTAACTCTTAACTCTTATTGGCCAGTCCTCAGGGACATGTTTTTATGGCTCATCTAACCCCCGGTGGCTTTTCCTTCTTTTTCTTCTCCTGTACCGCCTTCTTCCTAGTAATTTCTGCAGCAGTGGTTACAGGAACAGGCACCTCAGTCCCTTAGCAGTTCATTCCTGCATATATACCTCAGGGAGGGATTTAAGAGCCTCACAACTTTTTTGTTACTCTTTGCAGTTTTCTTGAGTTTTATGAACTTTTCTTCAGGAGGAAACGTTTCAACCTAGAGAGAATTTCTACAAAATTTAGGTACAGAACGATACCCAAATGTGTTAGGCAGCTATGATCGTAGGAAGCAATGAATACACGTTACAAACCTGTCTTCACAAGACTTGAAGTGTGAGGCAGCTATGATCAGAGGGGCTTGAAAGGATGGGCAGGCAAGGAGGCAGTTTGCTGGTTACAGGCACATTCCTCTGTCCCTAACACCTGGGAGGCTGAGTCAGGAGGATTGCTGCAAGTTCAAAGATAGTCTGGACCTCACAGTTTGAGACCACCCAGCCCCACCCCCCAAAAAAGGGAAAAGAAACCCAATGAACCAACCAAACACTGAAACAAACAAATAAACAAACACAACAAAATAAAACAAACAAGACCACCACCACAAAACCCAAAGTCATCTGGACACATTTCACTTTTTTTTTTTTTTTTTTAAGATTTACTTATTTAATGTGAGTACACAGTAGCTGTCTGAAGACACACCAAAAGAGGGCATTGGATCCCATTACAGATGGTTGTGAGCCACCATGTGGTTGCTGGGGATTGAACTCAGTGCTCTTAACCGTTTAGCCATCTCTCCAGCTCTACTCTTCACTCTTAACAGTCGTCAGGCTGAGCCTTCTTGGTCTGCACTGTGATCCCCTGTCACTCACAGGCATTTGGATCTGTTTCGGACTTTCTACAATCATAAGCAGTGCTGTAATGTACAACCCTTAACAGATTCCACAGGAGACATTTCTAGAAGTAAAACTATCTTGGGAGACAGCCTGAAGCCTATGACTTTATTACATGTGTGTCTGGCAGCCCTGTGAGAAAGTATCATGTGCATGTGTTGGCCATCTCTCATGCAGGACGACAGCCTGTAGTGGGCCCACCAACACTGACAAGACGCCATCTCCTCCTGTGAAAGCCTCCATCTTCACTCCGCCTGTTCTGCTCAAGTTCCAGCCCGTGCCCAGACCCAATGATGATTCAGAGAATGACCCTGGCAACGCCGAGTCCACTCCTGCCAAGGAGAACCAATAATCTCTTCCCTACAGACCATGCCCCAGGACTGAGTAAAGTTCATCCTGGTGTTGAGCTTCCCACAGTTGTACGTTCTCTCTGTTTTTCACCTGGACTATAGAGAGTTCAAGGATAGCCTGGACTCTATAGAAAAACCCTATTTCAAACCTCATCCCCTCAGATATGGGCAGTGTGTGTTTAGATCAGTACCTTGCGATGGCCCCTCATTTGCACTGTAACAAGCTATTCCGTCATGCTTGATAGAATGGGATGAGAAATTCTGTTCTCCCTTTCAGTGATTCAGAACCTCGGGGCTTCATTTTCCCTGAGTTACAAGTGTAGTATCTCCAAACACAAGCCTAGTTTGGTGGGTGTTTTTACCTGGAGGGAAAATGAGTTTGTCAGTCAGTTTACAGCTTGGTACTTGCCTGAGTTTCAAAAATATGATTCTCATCGTCACCCCATATGCTGGCCTGAGAACCTTTCTCCACGTAAGATGTCAATCATTCCTGGACATTAGTGGATATACAGATTGAGTCATGGCTGACCATACCTCACTTGGAACTGTAGATAATAAAAATCAGAACATAAGCAAAATTACTATGTGATTATAAATTGTGATAAACTATGAGAGAGGTGAGCAGGGTGGCCAAGAAAGATTTTTTTTTTCTCTTTTTGGTCTCACTGTATGTTCTTGGTTGGCCTGTAACTTGCTATGTAGACAGGCAGGACTTGAACTTACGGAGATCTACCAGCCTCTGCCTCCCAAGTGCTGGTAGTTGTGTTGTGTTCAGTTTTGTTTTGTTTTGTTTTTGAGACAGGGTCTCTACTCACTATAGACCAGGCTGTCCTCGAACTCATAGAGATTTGCTTGCTTCTGCCTCCTAATTGTTGTAGTTAAAGGTGTACACCACCATGTGTGCTAAAAGATCTTCTGAGGTGAGATTTATTTAGAAGGCAGAAGCCATGAAATAAGACACAGATGACTGACTGGCTTTGCTTACCTGGATGGATGGTGGTCCTCATTAATCCTACTAAATGAGAGTAAGACCATTGACCCGCATTTTTTTTTCTTTTTTTTTTTTCGGAGCTGGGGACAGAACCCAGGGCCTTGTGCTTGCTAGGCAAGCGCTCTACCACTGAGCTAAATCCCCAACCCCTGACCCACATTTTTTGGTTGAATTAAGCAAGCTTTATTTTCAGTTAGACAGGGTTATTTCCCTAAAGTGGGGTTTGAGAGATAGTCTCAAACACAGGAGAATTTTTTTTAATATCCCAAAACTTGTAAGGCTAGGGTTTGTTTTTTGTTGTTTGTTTGTTTTTGTTTGTTTTTAAGATTATTTTATGTATGAGTTCACTGTTGCTGTCCTCAGACACACCAGAAGAGGGCATAGGATCCCATTACAGATGGCTGTGAGCCACCATGTGGTTGCCAGGAATTGAACTCAGGACCTCTGGATGAGCAGTCAGTACTTTTAACCACTGAGCCATCTCTCCAGCCCTAGGGACTGGATTGTTTGGTTGAAGATCTTATCAGGAAGTCAGGGTTAGGGTGTAGGACATATCATTTAGTATCAAAGTGGAGATTTGGAACAGGTGACAGAGAGATTGAGAATTCTTTGATCAGATATGTAGACAAGAACTTTTCATGTGCTTATCCAACTGCCGGTGACTTGGCTTTGGTAGAATGTTATTTATGAACTTAGTGGGCTGGAGAGATGACTCCATGGCTGCTCTTCCAAAGGACCTGGGTTCAATTCCTGGCACCCACGTGGCAACTCGTAACCATTTGTAATTCCAGTTCCGGGGGATCTAACATCCTCACACAGACATACATGCAGGTAAAGCACCAATGTACACAAAACAACAATAAAGGCTGGAGAGATGCCTTAGCAAATAAAAGTTGTACAAGTCTGGCAAGGAGAACAAACTCCTGACTTGTCCTCTGAACTCCATGCTTGTGGCATGGCACCTACTTGACCACACACAAGATTTAAAAAAGGAAACTTGGGATACTCTCCCAGGTCAAGAGACTCAGACTAAGAATCTGGACATAGAAGGAGTAGGGAGGACTTGGTCACCTGCTAGCTGATTGGCCCGCGTGGGGACCGAATGAGAGAAAAAGAGTTGAGACTTGAAATGAGTTGAGAGAAAAAGATGGACATGGCTTTGGAGAAGAAGGTGTAAAAGGTTGAAGGCCTTAAATACAGAGGAAGTCATGTCTGAGCGAGTCTGTCTAGCATAGTATGGACTGAACAAGTAGCCAGACAGTGTACAGATACGTTTTCGAGGGCTTGGGGGAGGCCAACGCAGTTTGGTGGGAGACAGGAAAAGCAGACTCTACTCAAAGGCAGCAAGCCTCAGACTAGCTCAAAACCAGCATCCAGCATGTACCCTAGGAACCTGGAAACCACAATTCCCAGAATGCCCAATTCTAACTTCCGGTGCCTGGCGCGTCGAATTCCGGAAGTAGTTGAGAAAGCGGAGGCGCTAGAGCCTGAGTGTCTGCTGTGATCTCGGTTCGTCGCCACCATGGGGAAGCGACAGCACCAGAAGGACAAGATGTAAGTCGGCCCGCGTCTCTTGTCTCATCTCGTCGAGGTGCTGAAGGTTCTAAAAAGCCTCATCTCTCACAGGCGCGGTATCGTCCCTCACCGCAGCCTGTGCGGGCCAAGGCGTTCTGCGGCCGGACTAACTTCTGGGCTTTTCCCCTACCGCTTCCTTTTTTGCCTCCGAGTTGGTTGTCTACCATGCACAGCCAGGTCCGCTTCGTCCTGGCTCGAGCCTGTCAGCCTACACACAAGCAACAGCCTTCTAGTTGAAGACTTGCAGGCCGTGCTTCATGTTCCCCTCCCATTTGCTACTGTACTTTCTGTTTTCTGCTCTCTTTTCAAGCTAGTTATAGTCGGATGCTCCCCGCCCCCAACTGCTTGCAAGGATACCTTTGACTTCAGTATTGCCGGATCTAGTATCCGGCTTTTCAGCCCTGGGTCTTCTTCCCTTTCCAAAGCCTTTGGTGGGATCTTACATGCACGTTGTATTTTTATCTGCGCAAGATCTCTGTTTCATCCCTCTTTGCAGGGCTTCCCCCCCCTTCTCTCCCTCATCTCTGTGGTGGATCTGTTCTGATAGTCTCTCTTGCTCTAAGTCAGCAGCTTTTTCTCCACTTGGAAAACTTACAGCTTTCTCAAAACTGGTATACTAAAAGGGAACTCGGTAATTTTCACACCTAAGCCTGCCATAGGACATGCCCTATTCCTATCCTAGCCCAGTGGTTACATAGAGGGTCCCTGATTTACTAGGTATAGACTGAAGACAATTCTCATCCTAACGTAGTAGAAGCATACACAGAGCAACTGGAGCCATGTTAGATCATGTCTGGATCCTGCTCAAACCCACCCACCAGCTTCCCATCGCACTTAGACTTGATCATGGACTCGTTTGTGATTTGGCCAGTGCCTTGATTCCGTCTGTCTGCTCCTATGTACCTCACCACACTCTCCTCTGCTATCTCCTTTCTGGAACACATTCAGCTTGTCCTGCCCCAGTCTCAGTAAGAAAGACTCCTGTAAAGGGCTTCCCTCCCCAGGTCTTTGTATGCCTAGCGCTTTCCCCCTGTCAGAGAGGCTATAAATCCAGTTTATTTCCTTCTGGACAAGTTGATGTCTCTTTATCCTTCCGACTCTTGTGCTTCTATGCGCAGTGTCAATGCAGGTGTTTAATGTGTCTTTGCTAAGTGAGTGGGAGTTCTGTCATAAGTTATTTCTACAGCTTCTGTCTGTCTGCGACAGGACCCAATAACATATACTCTGTCTTCCTCAGGTACATCACCTGTGCAGAGTACACTCATTTCTATGGTGGCAGGAAGCCAGGTAAGGGGATGCTCATGGTCCTGAAGAATGCCAGCTTCCATGATCCAGAGCGATCCAGAGCGATCAGAACACTGACGTTATAGTAGATAACTTGGCTGAGTCTGGAGCTGGTAAATAGGACATATACTCAACACAGTACAGTACACTTTAGAGGAGGGGCTTAAAAATATAATTTAAAATGACCTTTTCTCTAGGAAGTGCTACAACCTTATTCTTTATAGGAGGAAAAAAAGGGAGGTTAGTACCCAAGGAAGTTGCCAAGGCTGTAGGAGAAAGGATTATTTATTTTATGTACATTGGCATTTGGCCTGCATGTGAAAGGTGTCAGATCCCCTGGAACTGCAGTTACAGATGGCTGTGAGCTGCCCTGTGGGTACTGGGAACCTGGGTCCTCTGGAATAGCAGCCAGTGCTCTTAACTGCTAAAATATCTCTCCAGCTCCCTCATGTTTTTTTCTCTTTTAAAGATAGTCTTATTACGTAGCTCAGGCTGGTCTTGATTCAAGATCCTTCTGCTCTGCCTCACTAGTCCTGGAATTACAGGCATATGTCACTGTGCCCAGTCATAGTCACAGTTGTAATAATTGGTAAAGAATACATGCTTTAAAGGCAAAATTCTATGTGCTGGGTTGATCGTGATGCCCACCTTGAATCCCAGCACTCAGAGGGCAGAGGCTGTTTGAGGCCAGGCTAGTCTACAGAGTGAGTTCCATGACAGCTAGGGATATACAGAGAAACCCTGCTTTGGAACAACAAACACAAATATTGTATATATTCCCAGCCCACCTATTTGTGAACTTATGGCTTTGTGCCTGCGTGCCAGGTAAATGCTTTACTATTCAGATCCTTTTCCAGCTCAAGGACATGTGTTTTGGTCTTTTTGTCTTTTTTTTTTTTTTTTTTTTGTATCTTTACATTTTCAAAATGTTGGAGATCAAATCCAGGCCCTTGCATATACTAAGCAAATGTTCCATTACTGAGCTACACAGTCAGTCTTTAGTATTTTTTTTTTTATGATTTTATTATTGGGTATACGCTCCAGAAATTGAACTCAGATGGTCAGGTTTACATGGTAAGAGCCTTTATCCACTGAGCCGTGTTGCTGACCTTCTGAGATTTGTTTTGTTTTACTTTGTAGCTCAGGTTA